>NC_083420.1:62929761-63184566 GCF_020745735.1 Hemiscyllium ocellatum
GAGTGTGTGTCTCTTCCTCGTTGTGTGTGTGTATCACGTTCTTGCTGTGTGTGTACGTGTCCCTCACTCACTGTGTGAGAGCGAATGTCCCTCCCTCGCTGAGTGTGTGCGTGTCCCAACCCTCGCTGTGTGTGTGTGTCCCTCCTCGCTGTGTGTGTGTGTCCCATCCCTCGCTGTGTGTGTGTGTGTGTCCCTCCTCGCTGTGTGTGTGTCCCCCCCTCCTCGCTGTGTGTGTGTGTGTGTGTCCCCCTCCTCGCTGTGTGTGTGTGTGTGTGTGTGTGTGTCCCCTCCTCGCTGTGTGTGTGGGTGTGTGTGTTTGTCCCTCCCTCATTTTGTGTGTGTGTGGCCCCCCTCCTCGCTGTGTGTGTTTGTGTGTGTGTGTGTATGTGAGTGTGTGTGTGTGTGTCCCTCCTCGCTGTGTGGGTGTGTGTGTGTCCCCTCCTCGCTGTGTTTGTGTGTGTGTGTGTGTGTGTTTGTCCCTCCCTCATTTTGTGTGTGTGTGTGTGTGTGTGTATCCCATCCCTCGCTGTGTGTGTGTGTGTGTCCCCCTCCTTGCTCTGCGTCTGTGTGTGTGTGTGTGTGTGTGTGTGTGCGTCTCCTCGCTGTGTGTGTGTGTGTGTCCCTCCTCGCTGTGTGTGTGTGTGTGTGTCACTCCCGCATTTTCTGTGTGTGTGTGTGTCCCATCCCTCGCTGTGTGTTTGTGTGTGTGTGTGTCCCTCCTCGCTGTGTGTGTGTGTCCCCCACCCTCGCTGTGTGTGTGTGGTCCCACCACTCCTCGCTCTGTGTGTGTGTGTCCCCTCCTCGCGGTGTGTGTGTGTGTGTGCGTGTGTGTGTCCCTCCTCGCTGTGTGTGTGTGTCCCCTCCTCGCTGTGTGTGTGTGTGTGTGTGTGTCCCCATCGCTGTGTGTGTGTGTGTCCCTCCTCGCTGTGTGTGTGTGTGTGCTCCACCCCTCGCTCTGTGTGTGTGTCCCCCCTCGCTGTGTGTGTGTGTGTCTCCCTCCTCGCTGTGTGTGTGTGTGTCCCTCCCTCATTTTGTGTGTGTGTGTGTCCCTCCCTCATTTTGTTGTGTGTGTGTGTGTGTCCCTCCTCATTTTGTGTGTGTGTGTCCCTCCCTCATTTGTGTGTGTGTGTGTCCCTCCCTCATTTTGTGTGTGTGTGACCCACCTCCTCGCTGTGTGTGTGTGCGTGTGTCCCCTCCTTGCTGTATGTGTGTGTGTGTCCCCTCCTCGCTGTGTGTGTGTGTGTCCCCCTCGCTGTGTGTGTGTGTGTGTGTCCCTCCTCGCTGTGTGTGTGTGTGTGTGTGTGTGTCCCACCTCGCTGTGTGTGTCACCCCACCTCGCTGTGTGTGTGTGTGTGTGTGTCCCCTCATCGCTGTGTGTGTGTGTCCCCCCTCCTTGCTGTGTGTGTGTCCCCCTCCTCGCTGTGTGTGTGTGTCCCTCCCTCATTTTCTCACTTTGTGTGTGTGTGTGTGTGTGTCCCTCCTCGCTGTGTGTGTGTCTGTGTCCCTCCTCGCTGTGTGTGTGTGTGTCCCTCCTCGCTGTGTGTGTGTGTGTGTGTGTGTGTGTGTGTGTCCCCTCGCTGTGTGTGTGTGTCTCTCTCCTCGCTGTGTGTGTGTATGTGTGTCCCCATCGTCGCTGTCTATGTGTGTGTGTCCCTCCTCGCTGTGTGTGTGTGTGTGTGTGTGTCCCTCCTCGCAGATTGTGTGTGTGTGTGTGTGTGTGTGTGTGTGTCCCTCCGCGCTCTGTGTGTGTGTCCCCCTCCTCGCTGTGTGTGTGTGTCCCCCTCCTCGCTGTGTGTGTGTGTGTGTCCCCATCCTTGCTCTGTGTGTGTGTGTTTTCCCCTCCTTGCTGTGTGTGTGTGTGTGTGTCCCTCCCTCATTTTGTGTGTGTGTGTGTGTCCCTCCTCGCTGTGTGTGTGTGTGTGTCCCTCCTCGCTGTGTGTGTGTGTCCCCCCTCGCTGTGTGTGTGTCCCCCTCCTCGCTGTGTGTGTGTGTGTCCCTCCCTCATTTTATGTGTGTGTGTGTATGTGTGTGCTGTGTGTGTGTGTCCCATCCCTCGCTGTGTGTGTGTGTGTCCCTCCTCGCTGTGTGTGTATCCCCCCTCCTCGCAGTGTGTGTTTGTCCCATCCCTCGCTGTGTGTGTGTGTGTGTGTGTGTGTGTGTGTGTGTGTGTGTGTGTGTGTGAGAGAGAGAGTGTCCTTTCGCTGCGTGTCTGTGCATATCTCTCCCTCGCAGTGTGTGTACGTGTCCCTGCCTCGCTCTGTGTGTGTGTCTCCCTCGCTGTGTGTTTGTCCCTCCCTTGGTGTGAGTGCGTGTCTCTTCCTCGTTGTGTGTGTGTATCACTTTCTTGCTGTGTGTGTACGTGTCCCTCACTCTCTGTGTGCGAGCGAATGTCCCTCCCTCGCTGAGTGTGTGCGTGTCCCATCCCTCGCTGTGTGTGTGTGTCCCTCCTCGCTGTGTGTGTGTGTCCCATCCCTCGCTGTGTGTGTGTGTGTGTGTGTGTCCCTCCTCGCTGTGTGTGTGTCCCCCCCTCCTCGTTGCGTGTGTGTGTGTCCCCCTCCTCGCTGTGTGTGTGTGTGTGTGTCCCCTCCTCGCTGTGTGTGTGTGTGTGTCTCCCTCGCTGTGTGTTTGTCCCTCCCTTGGTGTGAGTGCGTGTCTCTTCCTCGTTGTGTGTGTGTATCACTTTCTTGCTGTGTGTGTACGTGTCCCTCACTCTCTGTGTGCGAGCGAATGTCCCTCCCTCGCTGAGTGTGTGCGTGTCCCATCCCTCGCTGTGTGTGTGTGTCCCTCCTCGCTGTGTGTGTGTGTCCCATCCCTCGCTGTGTGTGTGTGTGTGTGTGTGTGTCCCTCCTCGCTGTGTGTGTGTCCCCCCCTCCTCGTTGCGTGTGTGTGTGTCCCCCTCCTCGCTGTGTGTGTGTGTGTGTGTCCCCTCCTCGCTGTGTGTGTGTGTGTGTCTCCCTCGCTGTGTGTTTGTCCCTCCCTTGGTGTGAGTGCGTGTCTCTTCCTCGTTGTGTGTGTGTATCACTTTCTTGCTGTGTGTGTACGTGTCCCTCACTCTCTGTGTGCGAGCGAATGTCCCTCCCTCGCTGAGTGTGTGCGTGTCCCATCCCTCGCTGTGTGTGTGTGTCCCTCCTCGCTGTGTGTGTGTGTCCCATCCCTCGCTGTGTGTGTGTGTGTGTGTGTGTGTCCCTCCTCGCTGTGTGTGTGTCCCCCCCTCCTCGTTGCGTGTGTGTGTGTCCCCCTCCTCGCTGTGTGTGTGTGTGTGTGTCCCCTCCTCGCTGTGTGTGTGGGTGTGTGTGTTTGTCCCTCCCTCATTTTGTGTGTGTGTGGGCCCCCTCCTCGCTGTGTGTTTTTGTGTGTGTGTGTATGTGAGTGTGTGTGTGTGTGTCCCTCCTCGCTGTGTGGGTGTGTGTGTGTCCCCTCCTCGCTGTGTTTGTGTGTCTGTGTGTGTGTGTTTGTCCCTCCCTCATTTTGTGTGTGTGTGTGTGTGTGTGTGTATCCCATCCCTCGCTGTGTGTGTGTGTGTGTCCCCCTCCTTGCTCTGCGTCTGTGTGTGAGTGTGTGTGCGCGTCTCCTCGCTGTGTGTGTGTGTGTGTCCCTCCCACGTTTTGTGTGTGTGTGTGTGTGTCCCCCTCCTCGCTGTGTGTGTGTGTGTCACTCCCGCATTTTGTGTGTGTGTGTCCCATCCCTCTCTGTGTGTGTGTGTGTGTGTCCCTCCTCGCTGTGTGTGTGTGTCCCCCTCCTTGCTGTGTGTGTGTGTGTGTGTCCCTCCTCGCTGTGTGTGTGTGTCCCTCCTCGCTGTGTGTGTGTCCCCCTCCTCGCTGTGTGTGTGTGTGTGTGTGTGTGTGTGTGTGTGTGTCCCTCCTCGCTGTGTGTGTGTGTCCCCCTCCTCGCTGTATGTGTGTGTGTGTGTGTGTGTGTGTGTGTCCCTCCTCGCTGTTTGTGTGTGTGTGTGTGTGTGTGTGTCCCTCCCTCATTTTGTGTGTGTGTGTGTCCCTCCCTCATTTTGTGTGTGTGTCCCTCCTCGCTGTGTGTGTGTGTGTGTGTCCCTCCTCGATGTGTGTGTGTGTGTGTGTGTGTGTGTGTCCCCTCCTCGCTGTGTGTGTGTGTGTGTCCCTCCTCGCTGTGTGTGTGTGTGTATCCCCATCCTCGCTGTGTGTGTGTGTCCATCCCTCATTTTGTGTGTGTGTGTGTTCCCCTCCTCGTTGTGTATGTGTGTGTGTCTGTGTGTGTGTGTTTCCATTCCTCATTTTGTGTGTGTGTGTGTGTGTGTGTCTGTGTGTGTGTGTGTGTGTCCCTCCCTCATTTTGTGTGTGTGTGTGTCCCTCCTCGCTGTGTGTGTGTGCGTGTGTGTGTCCCTCCTCGCTGTGTTTGTGTCCCCCCCTCCTCGCTCTGTGTGTGTTTGTGCGTCTATGTGTCTCCCCCTCCTCGCTGTGTGTGTCCCCCCTCATTTTGTGTGTGTGTGTGATCCCTCCTCGCTGTGTGTGTGTCCCCCCTTTTCACTGTGTGTGTGTGTGTGTGTGTACATCCCTCATTTTGTGTGTTTGTGTGTGTGTGTGTGTCCGTGTCCCTCCCTCATTTTGTGTGTGTGTGTGTCCCTCCCTCATTTTGTGTGTGTGTCCCTCCTCGTTGTGTGTGTGTGTGTGTGTGTGTGTGTGTGTGTGTCCCTCCTCGCTCTGTGTGTGTTTGTGTGTGTGTGTGTGTGTGACCCTCCTCGCTCTGTGTGTTTCCCCCCTCCTCGCTGTGTGTGTATGTTCACCCCTCCTCGCTGTGTGTGTGTGTGTGTGTGTGTGTCCCCTCCTCGCTCTGTGTGTGTGTGTGTGTGTGTCTCCCCCCTCCTCGCTGTGTGTGTGTCTCCCCCCTCCTCGCTGTGTGTGTGTCTCCCCCCTCCTTGCTGTGTGTGTTTGCCCCCCTTCCTCGCTGTGTGTGTTTCCCCCCCTTCCTCGTTGTGTGTTTCCCCCCTCTTCGCTGTGTGTGTGTGTGTGTCCATCGCTGTGTGTATGTGTGTCTCCCCCCCTCCTCGCTGTGTGTGTGTGTCTCCCCCCCTTCCTCGCTGTGTGTGTTTCCCCCCTTCCTCGCTGTGTGTTTCCCCCTTCCTCGCTGTATGTGTGTCCCCCCTCCACGCTCTGTGTGTGTGTGTGTGTGCGTTTCTCCTTCCTCGCTGTGTGTGTATCCCCCTCCTCGCTGTGTGTGTATGTCCCCCCTTCCTCGCTGTGTGTGTTTCCCCCTTCCTCACTGTGTGTGTTTCCCCCCCTTCCTCGCTGTGTGTGTGTCCCCCCCTCGCTGTGTGTGTGTGTGCCCCTCCTCGCTGTGTGTGTGTGTCCCCCTCCTCGGTGTGTGTGTGTGTGTGTGTGTGTCCCTCCTCGCTGTGTGTGTGTGTCCCTCCTCGCTGTGTGTGTATGTCCCCCCCTCCTCGCTGTGTGTGTATGTCCCCCCCGCTCCTCGCTGTGTGTGTGTGTGTGGTCCCCTCCCTCCTCGCTGTGTGTGTGTGAGTGTGTGTGTGTGTCCCCTCCTCGCTGTGTGTGAGTGTGTGTCCCCTCCTCGCTGTGTGTGTGTGTGTGTGTGTCCCCTCCTCGCTCTGTGTGTGTGTGTGTGTGTCCCCTCCTCGCTGTGTGTGTGTCTCCCCCCTTCCTCGCTGTGTGTGTGTGTGTCCCTCCTCGCTATGTGTGTGTGTGTGTATGTGTGTGTGTCCCACCTCGCTGTTTGTGTGTGTGTGTGTGTGTGTGTGTGTGTCCCCTCCTCGCTGTTTGTGTTTGTGTGTGTGTCCCCTCATCGCTGTGTGTGTGTGTCTGTTCCCTCCTCGCTGTGTGTGTGTCCCCCTCCTCGCTGTGTGTGTCCGTCCCCCTCCTCCCTGTGTGTGTGTGTGTCCCCCTCTCGCTGTGTGTGTGTGTGTGTGTGTGTGTCATCCCTCGCTATGTGTGTGTGTCCCTCCCTCGTGTGTGTGTGTGTGTGTGTGTATGTGTCCCCTCCTCGCTGTTTGTGTGTGTGTGTGTGTGTGTGTGTCCCCTCCTCGCTGTGTGTGTGTGTGTCCCCTCCTCGCTCTGTGTGTGTGTGTGTGTCCCCCTCCTCGCTGTGTGTTTGTCCCCTTCCCTCACTGTGTGTGTGTGTCTGTGTGTGTGTCCCCCTCCCTCTCTGTGTGTGTGTGTGTCTGTGTGTGTATGTGTACCCCTCCTCGCTGTGTGTGTGTGTCCCCCTCCCTCGCTGTGCGTGTGTCCCACTCCCTCACTGTGTGTGTGTGTGTGTGTCCCTCCCTCGCTGTGTGTGTGTGTCCCCCTCCCTCGCTGTGCGTGTGCGCGCGTGTCCCTCCCTCGCTGTGTGTGCGCGCGTGTTCCTCCCTCGCTGTGTATATATGCATGTCCCCTCACTCACTGTGTGTGTGTGCGACGTCCCTCCCACGCTGTGTGTGTGCGTGTATGTGTTTCTGTGTCCCTTCGCTGCGTGTGTGTGTGTGAGTGTGTGTTTGTGTGTGTGTGTGTCCCTCCCTCGCTGTGTGTGTGTGTGTCCCTCCCTCGCTGTGTGTGTGTGTGTCCCTCCCTCGCTGTGTGTGTGTGTCCCTCCCTCGCTGTGTGTGTGTCCCTCCCTCGCTGTATGTGTGTCCCTCCCTCGCTGTGTGTGTGTGTGTCCCTCCCTCGCTGTATGTGTGTCCCTCCCTCGCTGTGTGTGTGCGTGTCCCTCCCTCGCGCTGTGTGTCTCTGTGTGTCCCTCCCTCGCTGTGTGTGTGTCCCTCCCTCGCTGTGTGTGTGTCCCTCCCTCGCTGTGTGTGTGCGTGTGTGTGTTTGTGTGTCCCTTCGCTGCATGTCTGTGCATGTCCCTCCCTCGCTCTGTGTGTGTGTCTACCTCCCTCGCTGTGTTTGTGTGTGTGTCCCTCCCTCGCTGTGTGTGTGTGTGTCCCTCCCTCGCTGTGTGTGTGTGTGTGTGTGTGTGTGTTTCCCTGCATTGTGCGTGTCCCTCCCTCGCTGTGTGTGTGTGTTTCCCTGCATTGTGCGTGTCCCTCCCTCGCTGTGTGTGTGTGTGTGTATGTGTGGGCGTGTGTGTGTGTGTATGTGTGGGCATGTCCTCCCCTCACTGTGTGTGCGCGTGTCCTTACCTCGCTGTGTCTGTGTGTGTGCGCGGATGCATTCCCCCTTCGCTGTGTGTCCGTGCCCCTGCCTCGCTGTGTGTGTGTATGTGTGTGTGTTTCCCTGCATTGTGCGTGTCCCTCCCTCGCTGTGTGTATGCGTATGTGTGTGTGTCTCCCTTCGCTGCATGTCTGTGCGTTTCCCTCGCTCGCTGTGTGTGCGTTTGTCCCTCCGTCGGTGTGTGTGCGTATCCTTCCCTCGGTGTGTGTGCGTGTCTCTTACTCGTATGTGCGTGTCCCTCCCTCGCTATGTGTGTCTCCCTCACTGTGTGTGTGTGTTTGTGTGTGTGTGTGTCCCTTCGCTGCTTGCCCCTCCCTCGCTGTGTGTGTGCGTGTCCCTCCCTTGCTGTGTGTCTTCGTGTCCCTCCCTTGCTATGTGCTTGCCTGTCCCTCCCTTGCTCTGTGTGTGTGTGTGTGTGTGTATGTGTGTGTGTGTGTGTGTGTGAGAGAGAGAGAGAGTGTCCTTTCGCTGCGTGTCTGTGCATATCTCTCCCTCGCAGTGTGTGTACGTGTCCCTCCCTCGCTCTGTGTGTGTGTCTCCCTCGCTGTGTGTTTGTCCCTCCCTTGGTGTGAGTGCGTGTCTCTTCCTCGTTGTGTGTGTGTATCACGTTCTTGCTGTGTGTGTACGTGTCCCTCACTCACTGTGTGAGAGCGAATGTCCCTCCCTCGCTGAGTGTGTGCGTGTCCCAACCCTCGCTGTGTGTGTGTCCCTCCTCGCTGTGTGTGTGTGTCCCATCCCTCGCTGTGTGTGTGTGTGTGTCCCTCCTCGCTGTGTGTGTGTCCCCCCCTCCTCGCTGTGTGTGTGTGTGTGTGTGTGTCCCCTCCTCGCTGTGTGTGTGGGTGTGTGTGTTTGTCCCTCCCTCATTTTGTGTGTGTGTGGCCCCCCTCCTCGCTGTGTGTGTTTGTGTGTGTGTGTTTATGTGAGTGTGTGTGTCCCTCCTCGCTGTGTGGGTGTGTGTGTGTCCCCTCCTCGCTGTGTTTGTGTGTGTGTGTGTGTGTGTTTGTCCCTCCCTCATTTTGTGTGTGTGTGTGTGTGTATCCCATCCCTCGCTGTGTGTGTGTGTGTGTCCCCCTCCTTGCTCTGCGTCTGTGTGTGAGTGTGTGTGTGTGTGTGTGTGTGTGCGTCTCCTCGCTGTGTGTGTGTGTGTGTCCCTCCTCGCTGTGTGTGTGTGTGTGTCACTCCCGCATTTTCTGTGTGTGTGTGTGTCCCATCCCTCGCTGTGTGTTTGTGTGTGTGTGTGTCCCTCCTCGCTGTGTGTGTGTGTCCCCCACCCTCGCTGTGTGTGTGTGGTCCCACCACTCCTCGCTCTGTGTGTGTGTGTCCCCTCCTCGCTGTGTGTGTGTGTGTGTGCGTGTGTGTGTCCCTCCTCGCTGTGTGTGTGTGTCCCCTCCTCGCTGTGTGTGTGTGTGTGTGTGTCCCCATCGCTGTGTGTGTGTGTGTCCCTCCTCGCTGTGTGTGTGTGTGTGCTCCACCCCTCGCTCTGTGTGTGTGTCCCCCCTCGCTGTGTGTGTGTGTGTGTCTCCCTCCTCGCTGTGTGTGTGTGTGTCCCTCCCTCATTTTGTGTGTGTGTGTGTCCCTCCCTCATTTTGTTGTGTGTGTGTGTGTGTCCCTCCCTCCTTTTGTGTGTGTGTGTCCCTCCCTCATTTGTGTGTGTGTGTGTCCCTCCCTCATTTTGTGTGTGTGTGACCCACCTCCTCGCTGTGTGTGTGTGCGTGTGTCCCCTCCTTGCTGTATGTGTGTGTGTCCCCCCTCCTCGCTGTGTGTGTGTGTGTCCCCCTCGCTGTGTGTGTGTGTGTGTGTCCCTCCTCGCTGTGTGTGTGTGTGTGTGTGTGTGTGTGTGTCCCACCTCGCTGTGTGTGTCACCCCACCTCGCTGTGTGTGTGTGTGTGTGTGTCCCCTCATCGCTGTGTGTGTGTGTCCCCCCTCCTTGCTGTGTGTGTGTCCCCCTCCTCGCTGTGTGTGTGTGTCCCTCCCTCATTTTCTCACTTTGTGTGTGTGTGTGTGTGTCCCTCCTCGCTGTGTGTGTGTCTGTGTCCCTCCTCGCTGTGTGTGTGTGTGTCCCTCCTCGCTGTGTGTGTGTGTGTGTGTGTGTGTGTGTGTCCCCTCGCTGTGTGTGTGTGTCTCTCTCCTCGCTGTGTGTGTGTATGTGTGTCCCCATCGTCGCTGTCTATGTGTGTGTGTCCCTCCTCGCTGTGTGTGTGTGTGTGTGTGTGTCCCTCCTCGCAGATTGTGTGTGTGTGTGTGTGTGTGTGTGTGTGTCCCTCCGCGCTCTGTGTGTGTGTCCCCCTCCTCGCTGTGTGTGTGTGTCCCCCTCCTCGCTGTGTGTGTGTGTGTGTCCCCATCCTTGCTCTGTGTGTGTGTGTGTTTTCCCCTCCTCGCTGTGTGTGTGTGTGTGTGTCCCTCCCTCATTTTGTGTGTGTGTGTGTGTCCCTCCTCGCTATGTGTGTGTGTGTGTCCCTCCTCGCTGTGTGTGTGTGTCCCCCTCGCTGTGTGTGTGTCCCCCTCCTCGCTGTGTGTGTGTGTGTCCCTCCCTCATTTTATGTGTGTGTGTGTATGTGTGCGCTGTGTGTGTGTGTCCCATCCCTCGCTGTGTGTGTGTGTGTCCCTCCTCGCTGTGTGTGTATCCCCCCTCCTCGCAGTGTGTGTTTGTCCCATCCCTCGCTGTGTGTGTGTGTGTGTGTGTGTGTGTGTGTGTGTGTGTGTGTGAGAGAGAGAGTGTCCTTTCGCTGCGTGTCTGTGCATATCTCTCCCTCGCAGTGTGTGTACGTGTCCCTGCCTCGCTCTGTGTGTGTGTCTCCCTCGCTGTGTGTTTGTCCCTCCCTTGGTGTGAGTGCGTGTCTCTTCCTCGTTGTGTGTGTGTATCACTTTCTTGCTGTGTGTGTACGTGTCCCTCACTCTCTGTGTGCGAGCGAATGTCCCTCCCTCGCTGAGTGTGTGCGTGTCCCATCCCTCGCTGTGTGTGTGTGTCCCTCCTCGCTGTGTGTGTGTGTCCCATCCCTCGCTGTGTGTGTGTGTGTGTGTGTGTGTGTCCCTCCTCGCTGTGTGTGTGTCCCCCCCTCCTCGTTGCGTGTGTGTGTGTCCCCCTCCTCGCTGTGTGTGTGGGTGTGTGTGTTTGTCCCTCCCTCATTTTGTGTGTGTGTGGGCCCCCTCCTCGCTGTGTGTTTTTGTGTGTGTGTGTATGTGAGTGTGTGTGTGTGTGTCCCTCCTCGCTGTGTGGGTGTGTGTGTGTCCCCTCCTCGCTGTGTTTGTGTGTCTGTGTGTGTGTGTTTGTCCCTCCCTCATTTTGTGTGTGTGTGTGTGTGTGTATCCCATCCCTCGCTGTGTGTGTGTGTGTGTCCCCCTCCTTGCTCTGCGTCTGTGTGTGAGTGTGTGTGTGTGTGTGTGTGCGCGTCTCCTCGCTGTGTGTGTGTGTGTGTCCCTCCCACGTTTTGTGTGTGTGTGTGTGTGTCCCCCTCCTCGCTGTGTGTGTGTGTGTCACTCCCGCATTTTGTGTGTGTGTGTCCCATCCCTCGCTGTGTGTGTGTGTGTGTGTCCCTCCTCGCTGTGTGTGTGTGTCCCCCTCCTTGCTGTGTGTGTGTGTGTGTCCCTCCTCGCTGTGTGTGTGTGTCCCTCCTCGCTGTGTGTGTGTCCCCCTCCTCGCTGTGTGTGTGTGTGTGTGTGTGTGTGTGTGTGTGTGTGTGTGTCCCTCCTCGCTGTGTGTGTGTGTCCCCCTCCTCGCTGTATGTGTGTGTGTGTGTGTGTGTGTGTCCCTCCTCGCTGTTTGTGTGTGTGTGTGTGTGTGTGTCCCTCCCTCATTTTGTGTGTGTGTGTCCCTCCCTCATTTTGTGTGTGTGTCCCTCCTCGCTGTGTGTGTGTGTGTGTGTCCCTCCTCGATGTGTGTGTGTGTGTGTGTGTGTGTGTGTGTGTCCCCTCCTCGCTGTGTGTGTGTGTGTGTGTCCCTCCTCGCTGTGTGTGTGTGTGTATCCCCATCCTCGCTGTGTGTGTGTGTCCATCCCTCATTTTGTGTGTGTGTGTGTTCCCCTCCTCGTTGTGTCTGTGTGTGTGTGTTTCCATTCCTCATTTTGTGTGTGTGTGTGTGTGTGTCTGTGTGTGTGTCCCTCCCTCATTTTGTGTGTGTGTGTGTCCCTCCTCGCTGTGTGTGTGTGCGTGTGTGTGTCCCTCCTCGCTGTGTTTGTGTCCCCCCCTCCTCGCTCTGTGTGTGTTTGTGCGTCTATGTGTCTCCCCCTCCTCGCTGTGTGTGTCCCCCCTCATTTTGTGTGTGTGTGTGATCCCTCCTCGCTGTGTGTGTGTCCCCCCTTTTCACTGTGTGTGTGTGTGTGTGTGTGTACATCCCTCATTTTGTGTGTTTGTGTGTGTGTGTGTGTCCGTGTCCCTCCCTCATTTTGTGTGTGTGTGTGTCCCTCCCTCATTTTGTGTGTGTGTCCCTCCTCGTTGTGTGTGTGTGTGTGTGTGTGTGTGTGTCCCTCCTCGCTCTGTGTGTGTTTGTATGTGTGTGTGTGTGTGACCCTCCTCGCTCTGTGTGTTTCCCCCCTCCTCGCTGTGTGTGTATGTTCACCCCTCCTCGCTGTGTGTGTGTGTGTGTGTGTGTGTGTGTGTCCCCTCCTCGCTCTGTGTGTGTGTGTGTGTGTGTGTCTCCCCCCTCCTCGCTGTGTGTGTGTCTCCCCCCTCCTCGCTGTGTGTGTGTCTCCCCCCTCCTTGCTGTGTGTGTTTGCCCCCCTTCCTCGCTGTGTGTGTTTCCCCCCCTTCCTCGTTGTGTGTTTCCCCCCTCTTCGCTGTGTGTGTGTGTGTGTGTCCATTGCTGTGTGTATGTGTGTCTCCCCCCCTCCTCGCTGTGTGTGTGTGTCTCCCCCCCTTCCTCGCTGTGTGTGTTTCCCCCCTTCCTCGCTGTGTGTTTCCCCCTTCCTCGCTGTATGTGTGTCCCCCCTCCACGCTCTGTGTGTGTGTGTGTGTGCGTTTCTCCTTCCTCGCTGTGTGTGTATCCCCCTCCTCGCTGTGTGTGTATGTCCCCCCTTCCTCGCTGTGTGTGTTTCCCCCTTCCTCACTGTGTGTGTTTCCCCCCCTTCCTCGCTGTGTGTGTGTCCCCCCCTCGCTGTGTGTGTGTGTGCCCCTCCTCGCTGTGTGTGTGTGTCCCCCTCCTCGGTGTGTGTGTGTGTGTGTGTGTGTGTGTCCCTCCTCGCTGTGTGTGTGTGTGTCCCTCCTCGCTGTGTGTGTGTGTCCCTCCTCGCTGTGTGTGTATGTCCCCCCCTCCTCGCTGTGTGTGTGTCCCCCCCGCTCCTCGCTGTGTGTGTGTGTGTGGTCCCCTCCCTCCTCGCTGTGTGTGTGTGAGTGTGTGTGTGTGTCCCCTCCTCGCTGTGTGTGAGTGTGTGTCCCCTCCTCGCTCTGTGTGTGTGTGTGTGTGTCCCCTCCTCGCTGTGTGTGTGTCTCCCCCCTTCCTCGCTGTGTGTGTGTGTGTCCCTCCTCGCTATGTGTGTGTGTGTGTATGTGTGTGTGTCCCACCTCGCTGTTTGTGTGTGTGTGTGTGTGTGTGTGTGTGTCTGTCCCCTCCTCGCTGTTTGTGTTTGTGTGTGTGTCCCCTCATCGCTGTGTGTGTGTGTCTGTTCCCTCCTCGCTGTGTGTGTGTCCCCCTCCTCGCTGTGTGTGTCCGTCCCCCTCCTCCCTGTGTGTGTGTGTGTCCCCCTCTCGCTGTGTGTGTGTGTGTGTGTGTGTGTGTCATCCCTCGCTATGTGTGTGTGTCCCTCCCTCGTGTGTGTGTGTGTGTGTGTGTATGTGTCCCCTCCTCGCTGTTTGTGTGTGTGTGTGTGTGTGTGTCCCCTCCTCGCTGTGTGTGTGTGTGTCCCCTCCTCGCTCTGTGTGTGTGTGTGTGTCCCCCTCCTCGCTGTATGTTTGTCCCCTTCCCTCACTGTGTGTGTGTGTCCGTGTGTGTGTCCCCCTCCCTCTCTGTGTGTGTGTGTGTCTGTGTGTGTATGTGTACCCCTCCTCGCTGTGTGTGTGTGTCCCCCTCCCTCGCTGTGCGTGTGTCCCACTCCCTCACTGTGTGTGTGTGTGTGTGTCCCTCCCTCGCTGTGTGTGTGTCCCCCTCCCTCGCTGTGCGTGTGCGCGCGTGTCCCTCCCTCGCTGTGTGTGCGCGCGTGTTCCTCCCTCGCTGTGTATATATGCATGTCCCCTCACTCACTGTGTGTGTGTGCGACGTCCCTCCCACGCTGTGTGTGTGCGTGTATGTGTTTCTGTGTCCCTTCGCTGCGTGTGTGTGTGAGAGTGTGTGTTTGTGTGTGTGTGTGTCCCTCCCTCGCTGTGTGTGTGTGTGTCCCTCCCTCGCTGTGTGTGTGTGTGTCCCTCCCTCGCTGTGTGTGTGTGTCCCTCCCTCGCTGTGTGTGTGTCCCTCCCTCGCTGTATGTGTGTCCCTCCCTCGCTGTGTGTGTGTGTGTCCCTCCCTCGCTGTATGTGTGTCCCTCCCTCGCTGTGTGTGTGCGTGTCCCTCCCTCGCGCGTGTGTCTCTGTGTGTCCCTCCCTCGCTGTGTGTGTGTCCCTCCCTCGCTGTGTGTGTGTCCCTCCCTCGCTGTGTGTGTGTCCCTCCCTCGCTGTGTGTGTGCGTGTGTGTGTTTGTGTGTCCCTTCGCTGCATGTCTGTGCATGTCCCTCCCTCGCTCTGTGTGTGTGTCTACCTCCCTCGCTGTGTTTGTGTGTGTGTCCCTCCCTCGCTGTGTGTGTGTGTGTCCCTCCCTCGCTGTGTGTGTGTGTGTGTGTGTGTGTGTGTTTCCCTGCATTGTGCGTGTCCCTCCCTCGCTGTGTGTGTGTGTTTCCCTGCATTGTGCGTGTCCCTCCCTCGCTGTGTGTGTGTGTGTGGGCGTGTGTGTGTGTGTATGTGTGGGCATGTCCTCCCCTCACTGTGTGTGCGCGTGTCCTTACCTCGCTGTGTCTGTGTGTGTGCGCGGATGCATTCCCCCTTCGCTGTGTGTCCGTGCCCCTGCCTCGCTGTGTGTGTGTATGTGTGTGTGTTTCCCTGCATTGTGCGTGTCCCTCCCTCGCTGTGTGTATGCGTATGTGTGTGTGTCTCCCTTCGCTGCATGTCTGTGCGTTTCCCTCGCTCGCTGTGTGTGCGTTTGTCCCTCCGTCGGTGTGTGTGCGTATCCTTCCCTCGGTGTGTGTGCGTGTCTCTTACTCGTATGTGTGTGTCCCTCCCTCGCTATGTGTGTCTCCCTCACTGTGTGTGTGTGTTTGTGTGTGTGTGTGTCCCTTCGCTGCTTGCCCCTCCCTCGCTGTGTGTCTTCGTGTCCCTCCCTTGCTATGTGCTTGCCTGTCCCTCCCTTGCTGTGTGTGTGTGTGTGTGTGTGTGTGTGTGTGTGTGTGTGTGAGAGAGAGAGAGAGTGTCCTTTCGCTGTGTGTCTGTGCATATCTCTCCCTCGCAGTGTGTGTACGTGTCCCTCCCTCGCTCTGTGTGTGTGTCTCCCTCGCTGTGTGTTTGTCCCTCCCTTGGTGTGAGTGCGTGTCTCTTCCTCGTTGTGTGTGTGTATCACTTTCTTGCTGTGTGTGTACGTGTCCCTCCCTCACTGTGTGCGAGCGAATGTCCCTCCCTCGCTGAGTGTGTGCGTGTCCCATCCCTCGCTGTGTGTGTGTGTCCCTCCTCGCTGTGTGTGTGTCCCCCCTCCTCGCTGTGTGTGTGTCCCATCCCTCGCTGTGTGTGTGTCCCATCCCTCGCTGTGTGTGTGTCCCATCCCTCGCTGTGTGTGTGTGTGTGTGTGTGTGTCCCTCCTCGCTGTGTGTGTGTCCCACCCTCCTCGTTACGTGTGTGTGTGTGTCCCCCTCCTCGCTGTGTGTGTGTGTGTGTGTGTCCCCTCCTCGCTGTGTGTGTTTGTGTGTGTGTGTAAATGAGTGTGTGTGTTTGTGTCCCTCCTCGCTGTGTGTGTGTGTGTGTGTCCCCTCCTCGCTGTGTTTGTGCGTGTGTGTGTGTATCCCATCCCTCGCTGTGTGTGTGTGTGTGTGTTCCGCTCCTCGCTGTGTGTGTGTGTGTGTCCCCCTCCTTGCTCTGTGTCTGTGTGTGTGTATGTGTGTCCCTCCTCGCTCTGTGTGTGTGTGTGTGTGTGTGTTCCTCCTCGCTGTGTGTGTGTGTGTGTCCCCTCCTCGCTGTGTGTGTGTGTGTGTGTGTGTGTGTGTGTGTCCATTCCTCATTTTGTGTGTGTGTGTGTCCCTCCCTCATTTTGTGTGTGTGTGTGTGTGTGTCCCATCCCTCGCTGTGTGTGTGTGTGTCTCTCCTCGCTGTGTGTGTGTGCGTGTGTGTGTCCCTCCTCGCTGTGTGTGTGTCCCCCCCTCCTCGCTCTGTGTGTGTGTCCCTCCTCGCTGTGTATGTTTGTGCGTCTGTGTGTCTCCCCCTCCTCGCTGTGTGTGTCCCCCCTCATTTTGTGTGTGTGTGTGATCCCTCCTCGCTGTGTGTGTGTCCCCCCGTTTCACTGTGTGTGTGTGTTTGTGTGTGTGTGTGTGTGTACATCCCTCATTTTGTGTGTGTGTGTGTCTGTCCATCCCTCATTTTGTGTGTGTTTGTGTGTGTGTGTGTGTGTGTCCCTCCCTCATTTTGTGTGTGTGTGTGTCCCTCCCTCATTTTGTGTGTGTGTCCCTCCTCGTTGTGTGTGTGTGTGTGTGTGCGCGCGTCCCTCCTCGCTCTGTGTGTGTTTGTGTGTGTGTGTGTGTGACCCTCCTCGCTCTGTGTGTTTCCCCCCTCCTCGCTGTGTGTGTGTGTGTACCCCTCCTCGCTGTGTGTGTGTGTGTATCCCCCTCTCGCTGTGTGTGTGTGTGTCCCACTTCTCGCTGTGTGTGTGTGTGTCCCTCCCTCATTTTGTGTGTGTGTGTGTGTCCCCCTCCTCGTTGTGTGTGTGTGTGTGTGTCCATCCCTCATTTTGTGTGTGTGTGTGTGTGTGTGTGTCTGTGTGTGTGTCACATCCCTCGCTGTGTGTGTGTGTCCCTCCTCGCTGTGTGTGTGTCCCCCTCCCTTGCTGTGTGTGTGCACGCGTGTCCCTCCCTCGCTGTGTGTACGCGCGTGTCCCTCCCTCGCTGTGTGTGCGCGCGTGTCCCTCCCTCGCTGTGTATATACGCATGTCCCCTCACTCACTGTGTGTGTGCGACGTCCCTCCCACGCTGTGTGTGTGCGTGTATGTGTTTGTCTCCCTTCGCTGCGTGTGTGTGTGTGTGTGTGTGTGTGTGTGTGTGTGTGTGTGTCCCTCCCTCGCTGTGTGTGTGTGTGTGTGTGTGTGTCCCTCCCTCGCTGTGTGTGTGTGTCCCTCCCTCGCTGTATGTGTGTGTGTCCCACCCTCGCTGTGTGTGCGTGTCCCTCCCTCGCTGTATGTGTGTGTGTCCCTCCCTCGCTGTGTGTGTGCGTGTCCCTCCCTCGCGCTGTGTGTGTTTGTGTGTCCCCCTTCGCTGCGTGTCTCTGTGTGTCCCTCCCTCGCTGTGTGTGTGTGTCCCTCCCTCGCTGTGTGTGTGCGTGTGTGTGTTTGTGTGTCCCTTCGCTGCACGTCTGTGCATGTCCCTCCCTCGCTCTGTGTGTGTGTCTACCTCCCTCGCTGTGTTTGTGTGTGTGTCCCTCCCTCGCTGTGTGTGTGTATGCGTGTCCCTTCGCTACGTGTCTGTGTGTGTCCCTCCCTCGCTGTGTGTGTGCATGCCCCTTCCTCGCTGTGTGTGTGTGTGTGTGCGTGCCTCTTCCTCGCTGTGTGTGTGTGTGTGTGTGTGTGTGTGTGTGTATATGTATGTATGTGTGGGCATGTCCTCCCCTCACTGTGTGTGCGCGTGTCCTTACCTCGCTGTGTCTGTGTGTGTGCGCGCGGATGCATTTCCCCCCTTCGCTGTGTGTGTCCGTGCCCCTCCCTCGCTGTGTGTGTGTGTATGTGTGTGTGTTTCCCTGCATTGTGCGTGTCCCTCCCTCGCTGTGTGTGTGCGTTTGTGTTTGTGTCTCCCTTCGCTGCATGTCTGTGCGTTTCCCTCACTCGCTGTGTGTGCGTTTGTCCCTCCCTCGGTGTGTGTGCGTGTCTCTTCCTCGTATGTGCGTGTCCCTCCCTCGCTATGTGTGTCTCCCTCACTGTGTTTGTGTGTGTGTGTCCCTTCGCTGCTTGCCCCTCCCTCGCTGTGTCTGTGCGTTTCCCTCACTCGCTGTGTGTGCGTTTGTCCCTCCCTCGGTGTGTGTGCGTATCCCTCCCTCGCTTTGGGTGTGCGTGTCCCTCCCTCACTGTGTGTGTATGTGTGTCTCCCTCACTGTGTGTGCGTTTGTGTGTGTGTGTGTGTCCCTTCGCTGCGTGCCCCTCCCTCGCTGTGTGTCTGCGTGTCCCACCCTCGCTGTGTGTGTGCGTGTCTCCCTCACTGTGTGCGCGTCCCTCCCTCACTGTGTGCGTGCGTGTTTGTGTGTCCCCTCACTCACTGTGTGTGTGTGTGTGTCCCTCCCTCGCTTTGTGTGCGTGTCCCTCCCTCGCTTTGTGTGTGCGTGTCCCTCCCTCGCTTTGTGTGTGCGTGTCTCTCCCTCGCTGTGTGTGTGCGTGTGTGTGTGTGTGTGTGTTCCTCCCTTGCTGTGTGTGTTTATGTGTGTCCCCCTTCGTTGCGTGTCTGTGTGTCCCTCCCTCGCTGTGTGCGTGTCCCTCCCTCGCTGTGTGTGTGCGTGTGTGTTTGTGTGTCCCTTCGCTGCATGTCTGTGTGTTTCCCTCGCTGTGTGTGTGTCCTTACCTCGCTGTGTCTGTGTGTGTGTGCGGATGCATTTCCCCCTCTTCTCTGTGTGTGTCCGTGTCCCTCCCTCACTGTGTGTGTGTGTGTCCCTCCCTCGCTGTGTGTGTGTTTGTCCCTCCCTCGGTGTGTGCACGTGTCCCTCCCTCGGTGCGTGTACGTGTCCCTCCATCTCTGTGTGTTTGTCCGTGTCCCTCCCTCACTGTGTGTGTGCGTGTCCCTCCCTCACTCTGTGTGTGTGTGTGTGTGTGTGTGTGTGTGTGTGTGTGTGTGTGTGTGTGTCCCTTCGCTGCGTGTCTGTGCGTATCTCTCCCTCGCAGTGTGTGTACATGTCCCTCCCTCGTGGTGTGTGTACGTGTCACTCCCTCACTCTGTGTGTGTTTGTCCCTCCCTTGGTGTGTGTGCGTGTCTCTTCCTCGTTGTGTGTGTGTGTGTGTGTATCACTTTCTTGCTGTGTGTGTGCGTGTCCCTCCCTCACAGTATATGTACGTGTCCCTCCCTCGCTGAGTGTGTGCGGGTCCCTCCCACGCTGTGTATGTGCATGTCCCCTCATTCACTGTGTGTGTGCGTGTCCCTACCACGCTGTGTGTGTGCGTGTCCCTACCACGCTGTGTGTGTGCGTGTCCCTCCCTCGCCGTGTGTGTGCGTGTCTCCCTTGCTCTGTGTGTGTGTGTGTGTGTGTGTGTGTGTGTGTGTCCCTTCGCTGCGTGTCTGTGCTTGTCCCTCCCTCGCTGTGTGTGTGTTTGTCCATCCCTCAGTGTGCGCGCGTGTCCCTCCCTCGCTGTGTGTGTGTTTGTCCATCCCTCGGTGTGCGCGCGTGTCCCTTCCTCGTGTGTGTGTCCCTCGCTCTGTGTGTGCATGTCTTCCCCTCACTGTGTGTGAGTGTCCTTCCCTCACTGTGTCTGTGTGTGTGTGTGCGGATGCATGACCCCCCTTTGCTGTGTGTGTCCTTGTCCCTCCCTCACTGTATGTGTGTGTGTCGCTCTCTCGCTGTGTGCGTGTCCCACCATTGCTGCGTGTGTCTGCGTGTCCCACCCTTGCTGCGTGTGTATGTGTGCATGTCCTTCCCTCGCTGTGTGTCTGCGTGTTTCCCCCTTGCTGTGTGTTTGTGCATGTCCTTCCCTCACTGTGTGTGTGTGTGTGTGTGTGTGTGTGTATGTCCTTCCCTCGCTGTGTGCCTGCGGGAATGTCCCTCCCTGTGTGGGTTTCCGTGTCGCTCCCTTGCTGTGTGTGTCCAATATTTGCACCATCAGTGAACTGGCCATCATAAATTGACTGTGGTATTCAGGAATGTGTGGTTTAAGTAAGTTCACCACGAGAAATGCAGGGTTTAATGTATCGGTAGAGGAGTGCGTCTGGGTCAGATGCTCTTCAAAGTTTTGGAATGGACTGGTTGGGCCGAATGGCCTGGTTGCACACTATGGTGATTCTATTCAGGTTATTGTCCAGCCCTGTTAACCATCCCTGTCTCTTAAACCTTGCCTTATCCCCAAAATCTCCTTAACACTGTAATCTCATCCAGACTCTAAAACACCCCTTGCCTATGTAAGCTTCTCCAGTCTTTGCAAAGATCGATATGTCTGTCACCTCTTCCTGCTTTTAGAACCCTCCCTATAACTATTACCATTTGGTACAGCTCTCCCAATCATTGTTCCCTCTTGAAACTCCCATAAATATTTGTATCTCTGAAAACTCATCTGGACTGTCTCAACTTCCCTTTGACAGTTACGTGCTGAGACCTGCTCTATTTCAGTGAAGTAATTAAGTCTTGGCAACACTCGCTGTTATAACCTCCCTCCAGCGTTACAGCACCGAGGATCTGGAGAAGCTCTTTTCAACCCGACAGCCATATCTGTGTCTGTAATCTCCTCCACTCCCCAGAATACATTCTCTCTGAGCTCCCCTGTAGTCCATTAAACACTCCCTCACACTGTCTGTATCATTGTAACCTTCTCCAAAAACACAACCTTCCCTATCTGTGTAAATCCCTACACCAGTCCCTATCCCTCTCAGCTCCATCTAACAATACAACCCTCCATGTTTGTGTATTCACCTTCAGTCCCTACTCACCTCCCTATCTGTGTAACCTTCTCCATGCATTTTTGCTTCAGTCTCTTTAACTGTCTCTGTCAGTGTAATCTCTTCCAGACCCGAAAACTCTCCTCTTTTTGACTTACTCAGGCCACACAACCCTCACTATCTATAACCTACTCCTGTCTGAGAAACCTACCTCTGCAAATTGCTCCAACTCTTCGACCCTCCATCATCTCCTGCAGCTCTTACATCCCTCCCTATCTACCAAATCTCTTCCATTCTCTTCCATTCCCTAAACACCAACAGTCTGTGGAGACCCGACCAACATCCCTATCAGTGTCATCCTCTCAGGTCCCTGCAGTATTCCTGATCTGTCGGACTCACTCCATGCCTGTGCCTCTCCCAATCCAGTCCCTACAAAACCCACTATCTATTTAACACCCACCTGTCACTATCACCCTCATGTCAATGTAAGCTCCTTCTCTGTCTCCACCATCTACCATCTTCATAACCGTGTCCAGCCCTTACACCACTATCTGTTTAAACGTCACCTTCCTCTTGTTTGTGCTATGCTCCCTTATCTGTGAAACTTTCTGACCAAAATTGTTATCCCAGTCTCTGAAAAGATATCCTCTGTAACCCCCAGAACCTAAGACTTCCTATGTCTATAAACAGCTTCAGTCACGACTACCCTCCATATCTCTGTTTGTTCTTCCAGTCGATACAAACACCTTTATCTCTGTAATCTGCTCATCTCCCCAAAACAGTCCCTGTCTGTGATCCAGCCCTATCCTATAAACATCCTTATTCCTGTAAACTTCTCCATCCCTCCCAACATTCCCATCTCCATGAACCCAAATCAGCCCTACAGCTCTCCACATTCTGTAACCTCCTGTGGGTCTATGGTCCTCCCTCCCTGTGAAACCACCTCCAGTCCCCACATCCCTCCCAATCTGGGTCCTCTGCTGCAGATCAGAACATTGCTGTCTCTGTAAACACCTCCACTCCTGACAACTCTTCCCATTTGTGTAACCTCATTCAGACCCCATAATCTCCAGCTTCCTGAATCCTCTTCCTGACATTGCAATCAAAATTATGTTTCTGTAATATCCTCCAGTGCTTAAACCCTCCCCAACTCAGTAACCACTTGCAGTCCTAACAAAACACCTAAACTGTGAAACCTCTCATTTCCCTGAAATCTTCTCTCCCTCCTCAAATACCTTCATCACCATGAAACCTCACAATCACTGAAGTCTCCTTTTGGCACTGCAACCCACCTAATGTCTGCAAAATCCTCCTGTCCTGATATTCCTCCCTGACTCTTTAACCCACACCACCCTCCAGTGCCCTTCTGGGGAACCTGGCAGAAGAGAGAAGATTTGTTAAGTCCGGGCCATGTTACGGAGGTAGAATCCTGGGAATTACAGATTTGGTCTAATGTCTGTGGGGTGCAGATTATTGGAGACGACTCTAAAGACAGAATTTATGACTACTTGGAAAACCATAGTTAAATTAGACACAGTCGGCACGGGTTTGTGAGGGGCAGGTCATGCCTCACAAATCTTATTGAATTCTTTGAGGATATGGCAGAATTTGTTGATGGCTCTTTCAGAAAAGAAGGAAAATTGCAATACAGGGAAATCTGTTTGTCTGGATACAGGATTGGATGGCCTAGAGAAGACAGAGGGTGGCAGCAGATGGACAGTATTGAGCCTGGAGCTCAGTGACCAGTGGGGTTCTGTAACAGTCGCCTCTGGGACTCTGCTCTCTGTGATTTTTGTAAATGACTTGGATGTGGATGTTGGAGAGTAGGTTAGTAATTTTGCCAATAACATGAAGGTTGGTGTAGTGGTGGGTAATGTGGAGGGCTGTTGTAGATTGCAGTGGGACAGTGACAGGATGCAGAGATAGGCTGGAAGTGGCAGATGGAGTTCAATCTGGAAAAGTGTGAAGTGATTCATTCTGGAAGGTCGACTTTGAATACAGGGTGAAAGGCAGAATACTTGGCAGTGTTGAGGAACAGAGATCAGAGGTCCATGTCCATAGATCCCTCAAAATCGCCACGCACATTGGTAGGGTTATTAAAAAGGCATATGTTGTGTTGGCTCCCCTTAGAAAGGGATTGACTGTAAGAGCCGTGAGGTTTTACTGCATGTTTGTAGCATCCTGGTGAGACCACCCTTGGAATATTGTGTTCAGTTCTGGTCCCCTGTTTACAGGAAGGATGTGTAAGTTTTAGAGAGCGTACACAGGAGATTTACCAGGATGCTGCCTGGAATGGAGGGCAGTTCTTGCAAAGAAAGGTTGAGAGGGCTAAGGCTTTTCTCATTGGAATGAAGAACGGGGCGAGGTGACCCAGTAGAGGTGAACAAGACGAGGAGAGGCACAGAGAGAGTGAATAGTCAGAGACTTTTCCTCCTATGGAATAAATGGCTATAACAAGACGGCATAATTTTAAGGTGATTGGAGGATGGATAAGAGGATAGAGAATGGTCGGTGGTTGGATGGACTGCCAATGGTGGTAGAAAAATTAGATACATTCGGGACATTTAATAGACTCTTAGACAAACACATGGATAATAGTAAAATGGACGGTATGTACCTTACTTTGATCTTACAGTTGGATAAAAGGTGGGCATGAAATCATGGCCGAAGGGTCTTGGGCTGTACTGTTCTATGTTCTATGTTCTGTCTGGTAAACTGGGTAATAAGCTCAGATCAGTGTAAAAGGATATGGCATTCAGTAGGGGCTAGTGACCTGGATACAAAATTGGGCTTGATGGTTATAGACAGAGGGTGATGGGAGACATGTTGTTTTTCTGACTGGAGGCATGTGACCAGCGGTGTAGTGGGTCCCCTGTTGTTTGTCATTTGGATAAATGCTTTGGATGGGAATATTGGTTTACTGGTAAGTAAGCCTCTTGGGTGTCACTAACATTGGTGGTAAAGTGGTTCATGGAGAAGATCCTATATATTACAACAGGATGAACAGTACTGCTGGGATAGTGGGCTGAAAAATAGCAGATGGAGTTTAACAAGATAAAGGTGAAGTGTTCCATTGTGGTGAAACAAACCAGGGTGGGACCTGTACAGTTAATGTTCGGGCCCTGGGTAGTGTTGTCAGTCAGTGACGCAGGGATGCACGTCGACAGTTCTTTGAATGTGATGTCACAGGTAGACAGGCTGGTGAAGCAGGTGATTGGGGTGGCTACCTTCATTGGGCAGAGCATTAAGAGTAGAGTTGGGACATCATGTGGTATCAGGTAGGGGATGTGGGTGTCTCTGACTGACCAGCCTTTCTTGCCCAATCCTAGAAGCCCTTGAGCTGAGTAACTTGCTCGGCCATTTCAGAGGGTAATTGAGAGGCAAACACTTTGCTGTGGGTACATCATGCAGACCACGTGAGGATGGGCAGATGTCCTTCTCTAAAGGACAAGTGTTTGGATTTGTTGTTCTTCAGTAATGGTTTCATACTTAATTGTGGATTGTTAATTATTATTTTTAAAATTATTGATTTCAAATGTCTCCTTTTCAGACGGCGGGATTCAATCCTGCCTCCCCTGAACATTAGCTGAGGTTTTGGATACATTCTCTTGCAATAATACCACTAGGCCATCACTTCACCTGCTCTCTGGTTGCTCATCCCTGAGCACTGATACCAGGGCATCATGAAGCTAAACCCATTCTTCCAACATGACTGTGTGATCCTGACATCTTCCAGCAATCTGGGACTATTACTTAATATCGCTCCATTTTCCAGATCTCTGTGGGACTCAGTGCTATTCTCCGTGTGTAACCCTCACTGCATCTGTTTAATTTCCCATTCTGTCTATTTCTCTGTCTCCTGTAGGTACTCAGGAAGGTCCTGCCTCAATAGCCTTCCCAGCTGCTGGGTGGATCGTCCATCACTACATTGAACGCAGTTGGTCTGCCAGAGACAGACAATGGACAGGGAAATCTGGAGCCTTCAATAAATCCTGTAGTGAGGTAAGATCCCCCACAGTGCACAGAGCAAAGAACAGTGAGAGGGCTCCAAACATCTGTTAACACAACATCACATAGATACAGTGCTGGAGGGGAACAGAGTGTGTGTGTGTGTGTGTGTATATATATATATATATATATATATATATATATAAAAAATACATACATACATACACACACACACACACACACACACACACACACACACACACACACACACCTTAATCACCGCCCCAATGTAAGTTCTGTTATATTAAAGCTCACTACTCTGCAATACTGTATCTATGGCATGTCTTGTGGTCCAGTGTCTTCAATAATAATTTTTAATTCCTGTAACAGTTCCTATCGCTATAGCCTCCTCCCTTCCCGATCGTCCCTCCACATATTTGAAATGTACTGCATCCCAGACTACCATCCCTATCCCTGTAACTTTTTTCAGTGTCTACAACATGCATTATCTCAGTCGTCTCTTCCATGCTGGAAAAGCATGGCACGTCAGGCAGCATCCGAGGAACAGGAAAATTGATGTTTCGGGCAAAAGCCCTTCATCAGGAACAGAGGCAGGGTGTGGCAGAGTGGGAAGATAAATGAGAGGGGGTGGGAATGCGGAGAAAGTAGCATAGAGTACAATAGGTGAATGGGGTGGGGAAGAAGGTGATAGGTCAGAGTGGAGGATGGGGGAAGGTAGCAATGAGTACAATGGGTGAATGGGGGTGGGGATGGGGGTGATAGATCAGAGATGGAGTGGATAGGTGGGAAGGGAGATAGGCCATTAGGACAGGTCATGAGGGCGGTGCTGAGCTGGAAGGCTGGAGGTGGGGTGAGATGGGGGAAGGGGAAATGAGGAAACTGGTGAAGTCCACATTAATGCCCTGGGGTTGAAGTGTTCCGAGGTGGAAGGTGAGGCGTTCTTCCTCCAGGTGTCGGGTGGTGAGGGAGCGGCGGTGGAGGAAGCCCAGGACCTGCATGTCCTTGGCAGAGTGGGAGGGGGAGTTGAAATGTTGGGTCACAGGCCGTTGGGGTTGATTGGAACGGGTGTACCAGAGATATTCCCTAAAGTGCTCTGCTAGGATGAGTCCAGTCTCCCCAATGTAGAGGAGACCGCATCGGTAGCAACGGAAACAATAAACAATATTGGTGGATGTGCAGGTAAAACTTTGGATGTGGAAGGCTTCTTTGGAGCCTTGGATGGTGTTGAGAGGAGAGGTGTGGGCGCAGGTTTTGCAATTCCTGCGGTGGCAGGAGAAGGTGCCAGGATGGGAGGGTGGGTTTTGGGGGGCGTGGAACTGACCAGGTAGTCACGGAGGGAATGGTCTTTGCGGAAAGTGGAGAGCAGTGTGGAGGGAAATATATCCCTGGTGGTGGGGTCCGATTGGAGGTGGCGGAAATGGCGGCGGATGATTTGGTTTATGGGAAGGTTGGTAGGGTGGAAGGTGAGAACCAGGGGCGTTCTGTCGTTGTTACGGTTGGAGGGGTGGGGTTTGAAGGCGGACGTGCGGGATGTGGACGGGATGCGTTGGAGGGCATCTTTTACCAGGTGGGAAGGGAAATTCCGATCTCTAAAGAAGGAGGCTATCTGGTGTGTTCTGTGGTGGAACGGGCCCACATGGTATGGCGGAGGCGGAGGAATTGGGAATAGGAGTTGGGAATTGTGCAGGCGGTAGAGTGGGAAGATATGTAATCTAGGTAGCTGTGGGAGTCGGTAGGTTTGTAAAAAATTTCGGTGTCAAGTCGGTTGTTGTTAATGGGGATGGAGAGGTCCAGGAAGGGGAGGGTGGTATCAGAGATGGTCCAGGTAAATTTAAGGCCAGGATGGAATGTGTTGGTGAAGTTGATGAATCGAGGGAGCACGAGGTGGTGCCAATGCAGTCATCAATGTTGCGGCAGAAGACATGGGGAGTGGTGCCATTGTAATACGGAAGATGGACTGTTCTACATAGCCAACAAAGAGACAGGCATAGCTGGGGTCCTAACGGGTGCCCATGGCTACCTCTTTGGTCTGGAGGAAGTGGTAGGATTTGAAGGAAAAATAGTTCAGAGTGAGGACAAGTTCAGCAAAACGAATGAAGTATCGGTGGAAGGATACTGTTGTGGACATCAGGAGAGGAAGAAACGGAGGGCTTGGAAGTCCTGGTCATCATGGATGGAGGTGCAGAGTGATTAGATATCCATTGTGAAGATGAGGCGTTGGAGACCAGGGAAAAGGAAGTCTTGGAGGAGTGGAGGGTGGGGGTGGTGTCTCGAATGAATGTGGGTAGTTCCTGGATTGGGGGATAGGACAATACCGAGGTAGGTAGACATGAGTTCGTGGAGTAGGAGCATGCTGAGACAGTGGGTCGGCCAGGGTGATCAGGCTTGTGGATCTTGGGAAGGAGGTAGAACCGGGCAGTGGGGGATCCCGGACTATGAGGTTGGAAGCTGTGGGTGGGAGATCTCCTGCTGAGGTGATGAGGTTCTGTATGCCCTGGGAGATGACGGTTTGGTGATGGGAGGTGGG
Source organism: Hemiscyllium ocellatum (assembly GCF_020745735.1). NCBI lineage: Eukaryota > Metazoa > Chordata > Chondrichthyes > Orectolobiformes > Hemiscylliidae > Hemiscyllium > Hemiscyllium ocellatum. The sequence goes on from NC_083420.1 coordinate 62,956,086, forward strand.
TCATGGTAGTGGGGGCGGTAGGAGGAGGTGTCTTTGAGTTGGCATCATAGCTTCAGCGGTGTAGTGGTCAGTGCACCAGACTACCTCTGCACCCCCTTTATCTGCTGGTTTGATGGTGAGGTCGGGATTGGAGCAGAGGAATTGGAGGGCTGCACGTTGTGAGGGTGAGTGGTTGGAGTGGGGGAGGGGGTAAATAGGTTGAGGCGGTTAATGTCTCGGTGGAAGTTGAAAATGAAGAGATCGCAGGCAGGTAATAGGCCAGCTTGGGGTGTCCTGGTGGATGGAGTGTATTGGAAGCCGGAAAATGGGTCCTCAGAAAATAGGCGGGAGTGTTCATTTTAAAGGTAAGCTCTGAGGCAGAGGCAGTGGAAGAAGTTTTCGATGTCACGGCATGTATTAAATTCATTGATGTGTGGATGGAGGGGGATAAAGATGAGGCCTTTGCTGAGGACTGATAATTTGTCCTCCGTGAGGGGAGGTCGGGGGGATGGTGAAAACTCGGCAGGAGTGGGAGCTGGCACCAGGTGCAGGTGTGGAGCTGGGAGAGGGGACGGTGCCTGGAACTGGAGTGGGTGTGGTGTTGGGGGGATGAGGATGGAGTCATGAGCAGGGGTGGTGTTCCCCTCAGGGTTCTGGTGGCGGGGATGGTGACGGTGGAACCTGGGGATGGTGTCAGCAGAATGCAGGTGAGTGGCGTTGGTGGGGACAGAAGTGGTGGCAAACACGGCAGTGGGGGAGCGTGGAAGTCGCTGAGTGTGTGACATCAGCGATGATGTGAGGGGCGGAAGTGATGTCACTTGTGGTGTATGAGGAATTGTGAGGGGCAGAAATGGCATTGACTTTATTTTTTAGCAATAATTTCCTGTCACAAATCTATTTGACAATGTTGTATTTTAATTAAACTCTGTCCCTTACTGTTTCTTTTTTTTGGTCTTCATCTACATCTCCATGGTGTTCCAATATTTCAAGAACTTTCTCTTTGGTCCTGGGAATTTCCATTAACCTGAGACCTGTCGCCCTCCTCATCTGTGTCCGTTTATAGCACAGTACATAATCCTGGTACCAGAGGAGCATATCACAATAAAATAGCTCAGTCTTCCCTGAGTTCTGGGAGCAGTGCTCACTGGTCAGAACTACTTCTGATGATACCATTGTGTGATCCTGACACCTTCCAGCACTCTGCTGATATCACTCACTCAGTCTCTCTCCATGTGATATCCCTCACTGTGTGGGTCTAATTGCTGCCTCTGTCAGTGTCTCTCGCTCTTGCAGCTACTCCAGATCCTGAGCTAACAGCATTCTCCTCTCCAGGGGGAAGCAACTGCACAGGCCATGGATGGAGACTGGGATTTTCCAGATATCTGTGGGACTCAGTGCCATTCTCTATGAGTACCCTTCATTGCATTAGTCTCATTTCCAATTCTGTCTACTTCTCTGTCTCCTGTAGGTATTCCTGATGTCCCTGACTCGGCAGAATTCCCAATTTCTGTCCCATCCATCATCACATTGAAGACGGTTGGTCAGCCAGAGAGAGATGGAGAGTGAGATCTGGAGCCTTCAGTAAATCCTGTAGCCAGTAAGATCACTCACACAGTAAACAGGGAGGAGTTAGTGGACTTTAATTCAGAACCTGAGGGCATGATGCAGGAACAATGCTGGGCAAGGAACAAGAGAAAAATCTCAGGCTTCATTATCACCATCTTGTCTGTAAATTCATCTGTTCCACAGAACCCTCCCTACGTCTGTCACTTTCTCCTCTGTCTGTTTCGTAGATACCACTTCCCCTATCTCTATCAGCCCCTACAATCCTGCTTATCCCTGTAAGCTCCTCCAACCAGTACAACTCTCCAAGTCTCTGCCTTTGCCTTTAATCCCGGGTTCTGTCACATCTCTCCTTACCTGTGAAAAACAACTCTTCAGTTCCTTAAGCCATCCTTGTCAGTGTAGTCCTTTCCAGACCTGAAAAACCTCCCTGTCTTTGTGACTTTTTTGAACTCCTGCTACCTTCATGATCTCAGTAACCTTCCCGTCACAACAACAAAATAACTCTGTACCTTAGTAACCTCCTCCAGCTGTTAGACTCCTCCTTGTCTCTGGGCACAAAGCAGGGTGACCCTGCTTCTCTCATAAATTAGTTTCTGCAGTTCTAATGATGACTATGAACTCTTCCTGTCTCTAAAATGCACTCAGTCTCTGTAACCTCTGCTGGTCCCGATTCATGTAATTTCCTTCAGTAACTACAAATCTTTATACCTTTAATCTCCTCCAGACGCGACCACACAGTTTATTTCTATAACCTCCATGAGTGATAGAGTCACAGAGATGTACATCACGGAAACAGACCCTTCGCTCCAACCCATCCATGCCGAGCAGATATCCCAACCCAATCTAGTCCCAACTGCCAGCATCCGGCCCATATCCCTCCAAACCCTTCCCATTCATATACCCATCCAAATGCCTCTTAAATGTTGTAATTGTACTATCCTCAACCACATCCTCTGGCAGCTCGTTCCATACACGTACCACCCTCTGCGTGAAAAAATTCCCCTTTAGTTGTCTTTTATACCTTTCCCTTCTTAAACTAAATCTATGCCCTCTAGTTCTGAGCTCCCTGACCCCAGGGAAAAGACTTTGTCTATTTATCCTATCCTATCCATGCCCCTCATAATTTTGTAAACATCTGTAAGGTCACCCCTCAGCCTCCGAAGCTCCAGGGATAACCGCCCCAGCCTGTTCAGCCTTTCCCTGTAGGTCAAATCCTCCAACCCTGGCAACATCCTTGTAAATCTTTTCTGAACCCTTTCAGGTTTCACAACATCTTTCTGATATGAAGGAGACCAGAATTGCACAAAATATTCCAACAGTGGCCTAACCATTATCCTGTACAGCCACAACATGACATCCCAACTCCTGTACTCAATCCTCTGACCAATAAAGGAAAGCATACTAAATGCCGCCTTCACTATCCTATCTACCTGCGACTCTACTTTCAAGGAACTGTGAACTTGCACTCCAAGGTCTCTTTGTTGAGCAACACTCCCTAGGACCTTACCATTAAGTGTATAAGTCCTGCGAAGATTTGCTTTTCCAAAATGCAGCACATCGCATTTATCTGAATTAAACTCCATCTGCCAGATAGCCCATTGTCCCATCTGGTCCAGATCCTGTTGTAACCTTCTTCGCTGTCCACTCCACCTCCAATTTTGGTGTCATCTGTCAACTTACTAACTGTACCTCTTATGCTCGCATACAAATCATTTATGGAAATGACAAAAAGTAGAGGGTCCAGCACTGATCCTTGTGGCACTCCAGTCTGAAAAACAACCCTCCACTCTCTGTCTTTTACCTTTGAGCCAGTTCTGTATCGAAATGGCTAGTTTAGATTACTTACAGTGTGGAAACATCTTTGGACTGTGGGAGGAAACCGGAGCACCCGGAGGAAACCCACGCAGACACGGAGAGAACGTGCAAACTCCACACAGTCAGTCGCCTGAGGCGGGAATTGAACCCAGGTCCCTGGCGCTGTGAGGCAGCAGTGCTAACCGCTGTGCCGCCCGACAGTTCTCCCTGTCTTCCATGAGTTCTAACCTTGCTAATCAGTCTCCCATAAGGAACATTGTCGAATGCCTCACTGACGTCAATATAGATCACATCTATCACTCTGCACTCCTCAATCTTCCTTGTTACTTCTTCAAAAAACTCAATCAAGTTTGTGAGACATGATTTCCCATGCACAAAGCCATGTTAACTATCCCTAATCAGTCCTTGCCTTTCCAAATACATGTACATCCTGTTCCTCAGGATTCCCTCCAACAACTTGCCCACCACTGAGTTCAGGCTCACCGGTCTGTAGTTCCCTGGCTTGTCTTTACCCCCCCCCTTCTTAAACAGTGGCACCACTTTTGCCAACCTCCAGTCTTCTGGCACCTCACCTGTGACTCTTGATACAAATATCTCAGCAAGAGGCCCAGCAATCACTTCTATAGATTCCCACCGAGTTCTTGCGTACAGCTGATTAGTTCTTTGGTATTTATACACCTTCAACCATTTCAAGACATCCAGCACTTCCTCCTCTGTAAACTGGACTTTTTGCAAGATGTCACCATCTATTTCCCTAAAGTCTATATCTTCCATTTGCTTTTTCACAGTAAATACTGATGCAAAATATTCATTTAGTATCTCCACCATTTTCTGTGGCTCCACAAAAAGGTCACCTTGCTGATCTTTGTGGGGCCGTATTCTCTCCCTAGTTACCCTGTTTTCCTTAATATATTTGTAAAATCCATTTGCATTATCCTTAATTCTATTTGTCAGACCTATCTCATGTCCGCGTTTTGCCCTCCTGATTTCCCTCTTAAGTATACCCCTACGTTCTTTACACTCTTCTAAGGATTCACTCGATCTCTCTTCTCTGTACCTGACATATGCTTCCTTCTTTTTCCTAACCAAACCCTCAATTTCTTCAGTCATCCAGTATTCTCTATACCTACCAGCCTTCCCTTTCATCCTCACAGGAATATACTTTCTCTGGACTCTTGTTATCTCATTTCTGAAGGCTTCCCATTTTCCAGCCGTCCCTTTACCTGCGAACATTTGCCTCCAATCAGCTTTCAAAAGTTCTTGCCTAATTCCTTTCTCCAATTTAGAACATCAACTCTTAGATCTGGTCTACCCTTTACCATCACTATTTTAAAACAAATAGAATTATGATCGCTGGCCCCAAAGTGCTCCCCCACTGACACCTCACTCACCTGCCCTGCCTTATTTCCTAAGAGAAGGTCAAGTTTTGCACCTTCTCTAGTAGGTACATCCACATACTGAATCAGAAAATTGTCTTGTACACACTTAAGAAATTCATCTCCATCTAAACCTTTAACACTATGGCAGTCCCAGTCAATGTTTGGAACGTTAAAATCCCCGCCCATACCTCCCCTATTATTCTTACAGATAGCTGAGATCTCCCTACAGGTTTGTTTGGTAATTTCCCTCTGAGTATTGGGGGGGACTGTAATACAATCACAATAAAGTGATCATCCCTTTCTTATTTCTCAGTTCCACTCAAATAACGTACCTGGATGTATTTCTGGGAATATCCTCCCTCACCACAGCTTTAAAGCTATCCCTTATCAAAAATAACACTCCCCTTTCTCTCTTGCCTCCCTTTCTATCCTTCCTGTAGCATTTGTATCCTGGAACATTAATCTGCCAGTCCTGCCCGTCCCTGAGCCATGTTTCTGTAATTGCTATGAGATCCCAGTCCCATGTTCCTAACCATGCCCTGAGTTCATCTGCCTTCCCTGTTCGGCCCCTTGCATTGAAATAAATGCAGCTTAATTTATCAGTCCTATATTGTCCCTGCCTGCCCTGACTGTTTGACTCACTTCTGTTCTCAGCAGTATCCGTCTCATATCAAGTTCCCAAAATCCTCCCTGTGATTGTTACCACGTCCCATCCCTGCATTCATCCAAATCCCTGTAAAGTCCTCCCATTTCTAAAACCTTCCCTGTATCTGTCAGCTGTTCCATCTACCACAACCCTCCCTATCTCTGTAAGACAGTTTCATCACACAATGATCTCTCTCTCGCTCTCTCTCGCTCTCGCTCTCTCTGTTCGTTCGACAACCCTGGGCAGAGCCCTTCCATTAACTGTGTTAGTTCTCCATGGTTTGTCTTAACAAAATCCAACACCTGAATTAAATTCCACCTTTCTTTCCTTGGTCCACTGGCCCAGTTGGTCGAGATCCCCTTTTATAACTGTATTTACTGCCCACTACGCCATTAATTTGATCATCAACAAACTATCGCACAATCACTCTTATATTTTGAACGAAATCGTTTATGTAGATGATGCACATCAGTGGACCCAGCCCTGATCCTTTCTTCAATAATGGAATAAAACCATATTCTTGTCATAGAGCCATGCCACACGGAAACTGACCCTTCGGCTGATACCCACCATAATCTCAAACTCAACTCTTCCCAGCTGCCTGTTGCTGGCCCATATCACACCAACCCTTCCCGAGTCACCTGTGTATCCAAATATCTTTTAAATGTTGCAATTGTACTCACATCAACCCCTTTCTCAGGAAGTTCATTCCACACTCAAACCACCCTCTGTGTAGCAAATTGCCTCATATCTTTTTTTTTGAACATCTCTCTCCTCTAACCTTGAAAATGTGGCCCCTCCTCCTGAGACTCCCCCATCCTGAGGAAAAAGCAACTACCATTAAATTGATCTATATACCTCATTTGTTCATAAACCTTTATAGCATCACGTCTCAACCTCCAGGCTCCAGTGAAAAAAGACTCCGCTATACAGCCATTTTGCAGAACCCAAGCCTTCCATACCCAGCAATATCCTGGTAAATCCCTTCTGAATCCCCTGCAGCTTAATAATATCCTCCCTATAACTGGGCGATCAGAACTGGACAGAGAATTGCAGAACAGACCTCACCAATGTCTGTGCAATCTCAACATGACGTCCCGAATCCTACACTCAATAGGCTGAGCAATAGTCAGGCATGCAAAGCACTGTCTTATCCATCCTGTGATGTGAGCTTCAAGAATTCTCTACCTGAACCCGGAGGTCCCTCTGCTCTAAAACACTAATCGAGGGCCGAACATTAATTATATAGGCTCTACCCTTGTTTGTTTTACAAAATGCATTGCCCTGTATTTATTCAGATTGAATTTGATCTCTAGTTATTCGGCCCATTCACTCCCTTCATCAAGATCCCTTTGTAATCTCAGAAAACCTCCTTCACTGTCCATGATGCCACCTTCCAGCCTGCCAGCCCATCACACATGGCTGTCAGTAGTACACATACCTTTGCTAGGGGCTCCACAATTACTTCACTAGCATCCCACAGTGTCCTGTGATACACTTAATCAGGTTCTGGGACTTGCCATAGCTTTGTGTTTTAAAACCTCCAGCACCACCTCTTTTCAAGTCATAGAGATATACAGCATAGAAACAGACCCTTTGGTCCCCAACTCGTCCAGGCTTACCAGAAGATCTAAATAAATCCATTCCCTTTTCCAGCATTTGGCCCATATACGTCTACACCCTTACTATTCAGATGCCCATCCAGATACCTTTTAAATGTTGTAATTGTATCAGTCTCCATTACTTTCTCTCTCAGCTCATTCCATACACACATCACTATGTGTGTGAAGAAGCTGTCCCTTCAGTCCCTCTGTAAACCATTCACCTCTAACCTTAAACGTATGCCCTCTAGTTTTGGACTCCCCAACTTCTGGGAAAAGGCCTTGAATGCTTACCCTATCCATACCGCTCATGTTCATATAAACCTCTATAAGGTCATCCCTCAGTCTCCGATTCTCCAGTGACAGTAACCCCAGCTTATTCAGCAACAACCCAGGCAATATCTTGTCAATCTTTTCTGAGCACGTTCTAGTTTCACAACATCCTTCCTATAGCAGGGAGACTGGAATTGAAGAGAACTCCAAATGTGGTCTAACGTATTACTCTTGTTCCCTGAGTTCCCCAGTCTTTGTCCACAGTAAGTTCTGGAGTGAAAAAATTGTTTAGCATCTTAGCAAATATCCTGCAGTCTCATACATCGATGGCCTCATTGATCTTTAATGGATACTATTTTGTTCTGAGTTACTTATGCACTCTTAATGTACTGATACAATCACTTTTGGATTCCCCTTTCCTTCTCTGCTGAAGCTATTTCATTTAGCCTTTCTCCATTCCTGTTTTCTACTCAAAGTATATTCCTACAGCCCCTGTATATCCTCAGGGATTCCCTTGATCCAGCTGGCTATACCTGACATGTGCCCCCTTTTCCTTGACCAGACCCTTAATAGACAGCCAGTGTTTCGGAATGCTGTCAGCAATGAGCTGCACACAAACAGGAACATCTGGCGCTAATCGATTAGTTTATCTCACTTTTAAAATATTCTCACTTGCCAAACCTCCTTTCCCTGTCAATAATTCCCTTCCCCAATCACATTTTGAAAGTTCCTGGCTAATACGATCAAGATTGGTCAGGCTCCATTTTATAACTTGCACTTGTGGATCAGGCCTGTCCTTTTCCAAAGTTGTTTTCAAACTACTAGAACTGTGGTCACTTTGGCAAAATGCTTTCCCACTCACATCTCAGTCGCTTTCCCTACCTTGATTCCCAAAGGAAGGTCAGGTTTTGCCCCTTTATCTTTTCAGGCCGTTTACATATTGATTGGGAGTTTTCTGGAACCCAATTACCAAATTCCTCCCTTGCAAACGCTGAACATTGGCAGTCCCAGTCTAGGTTTCGAAAGTTCATAACCGTACCATTAGCAGCCCTATTATTATGGTTGATATTTAAGATGTCCTGATATATTTGTCCCTCAGTCTGCCACGGATTATTCGGGGTCACCAGTCAGATGTATCAAAGTGATGACCCATTCTTATTTCTCAGTTCCACTAACACAGCTTCACTGGGCGATCCCACAGGAATATCCTCTCTAAGTACTACTGTGATGATTCATGCAATCAAAACCCACCACCACACATCCTCTCTTGCCTCCCCTTCCTGTAGCATCTCTACCTTGAAGCAATGAACTGCCAGTCCTGCCCCTCCCTCAGCTGTGTTTCTGTAATAACTATCATATCCCAGTCCCATGTTCCAATTCATGCCTTGAGTTCATCTTCCTTAGCTGTCAGGCCCCTTGGATTGAAATAAATACAGTTTAATAATCGGTTTCCCCCATTCGCTGCGATGTTCTTGCCTGCCTTGTCTGCTGAAATTACTGTCTTTAACTCGTGTACCGGCATCAATCTTGTTCCTGGCCTGAAGTCTATTTAAGGTCCAACACTGTGCCAGTGTAGGTTATATCCTCTCAAGCATCTCTAGCAATTCACCCCTCCAGGATGTGGGTCCCCCTCCCGCTCCCAGTTGAGGTGCCTTTCCCACCCTGTCTCCCTGTGCTGACAACTTCAGGGATCTATGGACTTGTCCACCATGGTCCCTGTATTCCTCAGTACTCCACAAGGTCCTACCATTCATTATGTCTGTCCTTCGCTTATAGATTACTTACAGTGTCGAAACAGGCCCTTCAGCCCAACAAGTCCACACCGACCCGCCGAAGCGCAACCCACCCATACATTTTACCCCTTACCTAACACTATGGGCAATTTAGCATGGCCAATTCACCTGACCCGCACATCTTTGGACTGTGGGAGGAAACCGGAGCACCCAGAGGAAACCCATGCAGACACGGGGAGAACGTGCAAACTCCACACAATCAGTCTCCTGAGTTGGGAATTGAACCCAGGTCTCAGGCGCTGTGAGACAACAGTGCTAACCACTGTGCCACCGTGCCGCCCACTTATCGTACCTCCCTCAGAGTATTACCTCACTTCGATCAGAACTAAACTCTGCTTAGATTATCATCTGATCGACATCGGACAGCAGATGGAGACCATTCTCCTCACTGTGAACAACACCCTCACCTTTCATATCATCTGCAAACCTACTAATGATACCTTCTGCTTTCACATCCGAATTATTAATGTTCAATGGTTCCTGCACAGATCCCTGTGGTACACTCGCTGGTGAAAGTATTCTATCCACCAATTTTGCATCCAATTTACCAACCTTCCTTGGAACCCAGTCCTTTTGGACCAGCCTTCCATTTTGCATCTTGTTTAAGGACTTAGTCAAGTCCACGTAAACCACATCACCTGCACTGCCCTCATCAATATACTTCAGCACAACTTCAACAAAACTGAACTGAATTCCTCAAACAGTATCTTCCTCTGGCAAATCCTTGATAACTAAACGAGGTTGATCCTTACCTTTGCAAGTGTCGATTCATTCTCACAATTCATTCCAATAATTTCCCTCCCCCTGCTGTCAGACTATCTGCTCTGTAATTACCTGGCCTGTCCCTGCTGCCCTTCCAGAACAAAGGAACCACATTAGCGATCCTCCAGTCATTCAGCACTTCACCTGAGTCCAGCAAAGTGTTATATATATCCACCAGGGCCCCAACAATCTCTGGGTAATTAGCAGGGGGGGCAAAGAATGCTGGTCCGGGCAGTGACACCCACATCCCATGGATGAATAAATAAAAATACATATTCCCTCCCTACCTCTGCAAACCCCTCCAGCTGCAGCAATTCGTATTGGCTTTGTAACACCGTTCAGGCCCTGACCACTCTCTGTAACGCTCTCACTACCTCCAGCACCTTCAACTCTCCATGTTCGTATCGTGTCAATAAACCTTGACAACGATTCCCCTTCCCATTGCCCTCCTGTGAGTAGAGCCATTTCAATCTCTTTAAAACTTACTCTAAAACTCTCTCACTTCAGGATTTTAAGTATTTTGTGGTGATCTTCTCAGCCTCATAATCTAATATGATCCATTTTGTCCTGCGTGAGGGACTGGTGGGGATTTCTTGCTGAGGTTTTGTCTGTTTCAGTGGAATGTCCTTTTGCTGAGTGTTTTACACTGTTCCTTCAAATGTTTTCCACTGTTCATTTCCAGATACCCATATTTCAGTCTGTTTGGTGTGTTTACCTTGGTCAGTTCTCCTCTCAAACCCATGTAATTGACCATTTTTATTTCTAGTTGTAGCTTGTCCTTTTTGTGATTTACTTTAAAACTTTATATTTCTTTAAACTGCACTTTATAACAATTTCCTTGAGGATCTCTCCAGGTGACATAACTCATTCACTAAGATTTATCACACAACAGTCACTCTGAGACAGTTACGTCCCTCGCCACTTGCACAATGTGTTATTCTAAGAAACACTGAAAAAAATTCTCTGAACTCCTCTTCTCATATCACTGTTGTCAGTGTGATTGTCCCAGACTTTGCGAATATTGACGTTTCACTAATGTTCACCATTCATTTATTAAAAATTCCAATGAATTCACATTTATTGCAGTGACGAGCCATGAAATGCTGTTCGGTGTTCTAAAACTGTTCTGCTTGTGTCCTTGGCAAGTAGTAGCCAGAATTTACATTCAAACTGACTCAACTTTATGATCTGATGCCAAATACTTTCTCTGTAATGCCTTTCTTACCCATTATTGTTAGCGTCGTCCATTTTGCTTGAATTTGCACAAGGTTGTGAACCATTGAATATTTATGTCCACGTTTTGTTCACCCTGTAACCGCATCTCCCTGGTGTCTAAATCTCTTTTATCTCTGTTTCACAAATCCATCTACCTTGTTGCAGAGACTTTGTCCATTAATAAAAAACATAATTTACTCGTTCCCACAATTTCCTGTCACAAATAGTTTTGCTGATCTACAGTTTTAGTTAAACTTTGTCCCATCCTGTTCCTTTCTGTTGTCTTCGGTCACATTCCCACGCTGCTCTGATGCTTCACGTTTCCTCTTTGGATTTGGAAAGCTCCTTTCACCTGAAGCCTGTCCCTGCATCCTCTCTGTCAGTTTAAAGCCCTGTCCATAAACCTACCGACGTGATTGGCCAGGACATTGTTCCACTGGAACTGTGTTGGGACCAATCTGAATGGATTTTTTTTTAATTAGGTATGGGATGTGGGTGTCTCTGGCTGACCAGCCTTTATTGCCCATCCCTTGCTGCCCTTGAGCTAAGCAGCTGGCTCACCCATTTCAGAGGGTCATTGAGAGGTAAACACTTTGCTGTGCGTATGTCGTGCAGACCACATGAGAGTGAACTGTTGTCTTTCTCTGAAGGTCAAGTGTTTGGATTTTTATCAATACTTATTTATGGATTGTTAATTCCAATTTTCAAAACATATATTCATTTAAAATTCCACATGATGAGAAGTGAGAAAGAAGAAAGGGGGTGGTCACTTTGTTGGGACTGTATTGTAGACTGTTATAGACCCAACAGATAACAGAGGAGCAGATGTGTAGAGAGATTGCAGATAATTATAGGAATAATAGAGGAGTGCAGGCTGGAGATTTTAATGTTCCCTGTATTGACTGGGCCACCTGGAGTATAAAAGACCTGGACGGAGTGCAATTTTTCAAATGTGTCCGAGGAAGGTTCGTACATCAATATGCAGAGGGCCCTACTCTACTCAGGCAGTTGCAACACTGGACCTTCCACCCCCCCCCCCCCTCAGAAGATGAGGTTGGGAAGTGATTGAAGTGTCATTCAGAGAGCACATTGGGTCCAGTGCCCACAACTGTCTTCGTTTTAACATAGTTATCTAGGAAGATCAGCAGATCCACAGACTGAAGAGGAAAACTGGAACAGGACCAGGTTTGGGGCTATTCTTCAAGATCTGGCCAGCGTCAATGCTGTGGATTTAAAATTGCACAATGCCCAGTTATAATCCAACCCACTTTGGAAGCGCTGGTGATCACTGTAACAGATGAAAGGCTTAAACTAAATTTGTTTGATATTATATTCCATGACCCTGCCATCCTGCTGCTATAAATTCTGTACCTTAGGATTGTGCTCCACAACCAGCTGATGAAGGAGCAGTACTCTGAAAGCTAGTGCTTTCTAATGAACTAGTTGGACAGGAACCGAGTGTCGGGTGATTTCTAACTTTGTACACCCCCAGTCCGACACTAGCACCTCCATATTATGATTCTAATAGATTGGGTGAGTCTGTTTGAAGGAAAAGGAACAACTGGCAAATGGGAGACTTTTCAAAGTGTGATCTCAAGAATCCCGGGTCATATGCCCCATTGGGATAAAGGGAAAAACTGGCAGGGTTAGGGATCCTTGGCTGATTAGGCATAATAAGGCTCTGGTCTTGAAATGAAGACTGCATGCATTGGTTTTAAGCTTTCCATATCTACATAAACTCTTCTATTCTTAACGACACGATCAATCTGTGGAGACCCTACAATCCTCTCAGTCCCTGTAACACCCCCAATCAGCAGAAGTCATTCCAATGCCTGTGATTCTTCCGATCCAGTTCCTACAAGACCCACTATCTGTGTGATATCGTTTCACAGCTTCCTGAATCCTCCTCCTGCCATTGCAATCAAAACCATGTTTATGTAAAATCCACCAGTGGTTAAACCTCCCCGACTCTGTAACCTCTTGCAGTCCTAACAAAACACCTGAACTGTGAAACATTTCATTTTGCAACAATCCTCCCTCCCTCCCTCCTCAAATGCGTTCATTACCATGTAACCTCACAATTACTGAATCCTCCTTTTGGCACTGCAACCCTCCGAATTCTGCAAATCCTCCTGTCCTGATATCCCTCCCTATCTCTGTAACCCCCACCACCATCCAGTGCCCTTATGGGGAACATGGCAGAGGAGGGAAAATTTGTAGAGCCCGGGCCATGTTACGGAGGTAGAATCCTGGGAATTATAGATTTGGTCTAATGTCTGTGGTGTGCAGATTATTGGAGAGGACTCTGACAGACAGAATTTATGACTACTTGGAAAACCATAGTTCAATTTTAGACAGTCAGCACGGGTTTGTGAGGGGCAGGTCATGCCTAACGAATCTTACTGAATTCTTTGAAGATATGACAGAATATGTTGAAGCTCATACAGAAAATAAGGAGGCATGGGATACAGGGAAATCTGTCTGTCTGGATACAGGATTGGATGGCCCAGAGAAGACAGAGGGTGTCAGCAGATGGACAGTATTGAGCCTGGAGCTCAGTGACCAGTGGTGTTCTGTAACAGTCGGCTCTGGGACTCTGCTGTCTGTGATTTTTATAAATGACCTGAATGTGGATGTTGGAGAGTGGGTTAGTAAGTTTGCCAATCTGGTGGAGTGGTGGGTAATGTGGAGGGTTGTTGTAGGTTGCAATGGGACATTGACAGGAGGTGAGCTGGGCTAGAAATGGCAAATGGAGTTCAATCTGGAAAAGTGTGAAATGATTCATTCTTGAAGGTGGAATTTGAATACAGAATGCAGAGTGAAAGACAGAATGCTTGGCAGTGTGGAGGATCAGAGATTAAGGGGTCCATGTTCATAGGTCCCTCAAAGTCGCCACGCACGTTGATAGGGTTGCTAAAAAAAGCATATGTTGTGTTGGCTTTTCTTAGCGAGGGGAGAGAGTTTAAGAACAGTAGGGTTTTACTGCATGTTTAAAGCATCCTGGTGAGACCACACTTGGCATATTGTGTTCAGTTCTGGTCCCGTCTTTACAGGAAGGATGCGCAAGTTTTAGAGAGTGTACACAGGAGATTTACCAGGATGCTGCCTGGAATGGAGGGCATTTCTTATGAAGATAGTTTGAGGGAGCTAAGGCTTTTCTCATTGGCTTGAAGAAAGGGGTGGGCCAAGGTGGTAGAGGTGAACAAGCTGAGGAGAGGCACAGAGAGAGTGAATAGTGAGAGGCTTTTTCTCCTATGGCATAAATGGCTATTACAAGGGGATGTAATTTTAAGGTGAATGGAGGATGGATAAAAGGATAGAGAATGGTAGGTGGTTGGAATGTACTGACTATGGTGGTGGTAAAATTAGATATTTTCTGGACATTTAATAGACTCTTGGATAAGCACATGGATAATGGCAAAATGAAGCTTATGGAAGTCAGTTTGATCTTACAGTCGGATAAAATATAGGCATGGCATCATGGACGAAGGGTCTTGAGCTGAACTGTTCTGTGTTCTGTTTGGTAAACTGGGTAATAAGCTCAGATCAGTGTAAAAGGATATGGCATTCAGGAAGAGCTAGTCAACTCGATACAAAATTGGGCTTGATGGTCAGAGACAGAGGGTGATAGGAGACATGTTGTTTTTCTGACTGGAGACATGTGACCAGCGGTGTAGTGGGTCCCCTGTTGTTCGTCATTTGGGTAAATGGTTTCCTGGTAAGTAAGGTTTTTGGGTGATACTGAAATTGGTGGTAAACTGGACAGTGAAGAAGGTTATCTGTGATACAACAGGATGAACAGTACTGCTGGGATAGTGGGCTGAAGAATAACAGATGGAGTTTAATTAGATAAATGTGAAGTGTTACATTTTGGTGAAACAAACCAGGGTGGGCCCTGTACAGCTAATGTTCGAGCCCTGGGTAGTGTTGTCAGTCAGTGACCCAGGGATGCAGGTACACAGTTCTTTAAAAGTTGCATCACAGGCAGACAGGCTGATGAAGCAGGCGTTTGTGATGGTTACCTTCATTGGGCAGGGCATTGAGAGTAGGAGTTGGGATGTCATGGTGTATCTGTACAAGACATTGGCGAGGCCACCATAAATGCATTGCTGATCAGTAGGAAGAACTCATCAGGTTCACTTCCCTGCTTTAGGGAAGGACAACAAATATTCTCACCTGGTCTGGCCAACATTTGACTCCAGACCCACAGCAATATGGCTGACTCTGAGCTGCCCTCTGGGTAATTAGGAGTGGGGTCAAAGAATGCAAGTCCAGGCAGTGACACCCACATCCCATAAATGAATAAATAAAAATACATATGTCCCTCCCTACCTCTGCAAACCCGTCCAGCTGCAACAATCCGGACTTAGTTTGAAACACACTTCAGGCCCTGACCACTCTCTGTAACACTCTCACCACCTCCAGCACCTTCACCTCTCCCTGTTCCTGTTGTGACATTATACCCTCACAGGGATTCCTCTGCCAACTGCCCTCCTCTTGCTAGCAGACCCTTTACAACTCCTTTAAAACTTACTCCTCAAGCACTCTCACACTTGAGGATTTTAAGTACTTTTTGGTGATCTTCTCAGCCTCATAATCTAATGTGATCCATTTTGTCCTGAGTGAGGGGCCGGTGGGGATTTCTTGCCGAGTTTTTGTCTGTTTCAGTGGAATATCCTTTTGTTGAGTGATTTATACTGTTCCTTCAAATGTTTACCACTGTTCATTTACGCACACACTTGTTTCAGTCTGTTTAGCCTGTTTACCTTGGTCAGTTCTCTTCTCAAACTCATGCAATTGGCAATTTTTGTTTTAAGTTGTAGCTTGTCCTTTCTGTGATTCACTTTAAAACTTTATATTTCTTTAAAATGCACTTTATCACAATTTCCCAGAGGATCTCTCCAGGTGGCATTACTCATTCACTAAGTTTCATCACACAATGGTCGATCTGACATAGTTACATCCCTAGCCAGTTGCACAATGTGTTATTTAAAGAAACACTGAAAAAATTCTCCGAACTTCCCTTCCAATATCACTGTTGTCAGTGTGATTGTCAAGATTATACAAATTTTGAATTTTCACTGAATTGTCATTATGCCTTTATTAAAAATTCCAGTGAGTTACTGTGTAATGCAGTGATGAGCAAGGGAATGCTGTTCAGTGGCCTAAAACTGTTCTGCTGCTTGTGTCCTTGGCAAGTAGTAGCCAGAATTTACATTCAGACTGACTTTATTTCATGATCTGCGGCCAAATGCTTTCTCTGTAATGCCTTTGTTATCAATTATTGTTAACGTTGTCGACTTTGCCTGAGTTTGCACAAGGGGAGGCTATATTGGATTTGGTTCTAGGTAATGAACCAGGCCAGGTGTTGGACTTGGAGGTAGGTGAGCACTTCGGGGACAGTGACCACAACTCGGTGACTTTTACTTTAGTGATGGAGAGGGATAATCGTGTGCCGCAGGGCAAGAGCTATAGCTGGGGGCAGGGAAATTATGATGCAGTGAGGCATGACTTAGGATGTGTGGATTGGAAAAACAGGCTTCAAGAGAAGAACACTAATGAGATGTGGGGAGTGTTCAAGGAGCAGCTACTGCGTGTCCTCGATAGGTATGTACCAGTCAGGCATGGTGTAAAGGGCCTTGTGAGGCAGCCGTGGTTTAGTAAGGAATTGGAGTCCCTTGTGAAAGGGAAGAAGGCGGCATATGTAAAGATGAGGCGTGAAGGTTCAGTAGGGGCGATTGAGAGTTATAAGGTAGCCAGGAAGGAGCTAAAGAGGGAGTTAAGAAAAGCGAGAAGGGGACATGAAAAGTCTTTAGCTGGTAGGATTAGGGAAAACCCAAAGGCTTTCTATAGGTATGTCAAGAATAAAAGGATGACTAGGGTAGGTATCGGTCCAGTCAAGGATAGTAGTGGGAAGTTGTGTGTGGAGACGGAGGAGATTGGAGAGACATTAAATCAGTACTTTTCATCAGTATTCACTCAGGAACAGGACACTGTTGCTGATGTGAATATGGAATCACAAATAATTAGAATGGATGCCCTGGAAATATGCAGGGAAGAGGTTTTGGGAATATTGGAAAGGATGAATATAGATAAGTCTCCTGGGCCTGATGGCATTTACCCCAGGATCCTATGGGAAGCTAGGGAGGAGATAGCAGAGCCATTGGCCTGGATTTTTATGTCATCGTTGTCAACAGGAATAGTACCAGAGGACTGGAGGATAGCGAATGTGGTCCCATTGTTCAAGAAAGGGAGTAGGGATAGCCCTAGCAACTATAGGCCAGTGAGTCTGACTTCAGTGGTGGGCAAAGTCTTAGAGAGAATGGTAAGGGATAAGATTTATGAACATCTGGGTAGGAATAACGTGATCAGGGATAGCCAGCATGGTTTTGTGAAGGGCAGGTCGTGCCTCACAAACCTTATTGAGTTCTTTGAGAAGGTGACCAAGGAAGTGGATGAGGGTAAAGCAGTAGATGTTGTGTATATGGATTTTAGTAAGGCGTTCGATAAGGTTCCCCATGGTAGGCTAATGCTAAAACTTCGGAGGTATGGCATTGAGGATACATTAGAGGTTTGGATTAGGAATTGGCTGGCTGGAAGGAGACAGAGGGTAGTAGTTGATGGATTATGTTCATCTTGGAGCGCAGTTACTAGCGGTGTACCACAAGGATCTGTTTTGGGACCATTGCTTTTTGTTATCTTTATAAATGATCTAGAGGAAGGACTTGAAAGCTGGGTAAGCAAGTTTGCGGATGACACAAAAGTCGGTGGAGTTGTGGATAGTGAGGAAGGAAGTGGTAGGTTACAGCGGGATATAGATAAGTTGCAGAGCTGGGCGGAAATGTGGCAAATGGAATTCAATGTAGCTAAGTGCGAAGTCGTTCACTTTGGTAGGAATAACAAGATGATGGATTACTGGGCTAATGGTAGGCTACTTGGTAGTGTGGATGAGCAGAGGGATCTTGGTGTCCATGTACACAGATCTCTGAAAGTTGCCACCCAGGTAAATAGTGCTGTGAGGAAGGCATATGGTGTACTGGGCTTTATTGGCAGAGGAATTGAGTTCCGGAGTCCTGAGGTCATGTTGCAGTTGTATAAGACTCTGGTGCGGCCTCATCTGGAGTATTGTGTGCAGTTTTGGTCGCCATACTATAGGAAGGATGTGGAAGCTTTAGAACGAGTGCAGAGGAGGTTTACCAGGATGTTGCCTGGAATGGTAGGAAAATCTTATGAGGAAAGGCTGAGGCACTTGGGGCTGTTCTCATTGGAGAAGAGAAGGTTTAGGGGAGATCTGATAGAAGTGTATAAGATGATTAGGGGTTTAGATAGGGTAGATACTAAGAACCTTTTACCGCTAATGGAGTCAGGTGTTACTAGGGGACATAGCTTTAAATTAAGGGGTGGTAGGTATAGGACAGATGTTAGGGGTAGATTCTTCACACAGCGGGTTGTGAGTTCATGGAATGCCCTGCCCGTATCAGTGGTGAACTCTCCTTCTTTATGGTCATTTAAGCGGGCATTGGATAGGCATTTGGAAGTTATTGGGCTAGTATAGGTTAGGTAGGATTCGGTCGGCGCAACATCGAGGGCCGAAGGGCCTGTACTGCGCTGTATCCTTCTATGTTCTATGTTCTATGTTGTAAACCATTGAATATTTATGTCCACTTTTTTTCACCCTGTAACCACGTCACCCTGGTGTCTAACACTCTTTTATCTCTGTCACAAATCCATCTACCTTATGGCAGAGACATTGTCCATTCCAAAAAAAACATAATTTAACTGTTTCCTACAATTTCCAGTCACAAATTGATTCGCAAACGTACAGTTTTAGTTAAACTCTGTCCCTTCTTGTTCCTTTCTGCTTGTCTTCAGCCACGTCCCCATGTCGTTCCAAAGCTTCACCTTTTCTATTTGGATTTGGAAAGCTCCTTTCACCTGAACCCTGTCCCTGCATCCTCTCTGTCAGTTTAAAGCCCTGTCCCTAAACCTACCGATGTGATTGGCCAGGACACTGGTCCCAGCACACTTCCAGTGGGCCCGTTCGAGTGGTTTATTTTTAAACTCAGGTATGGGATGTGGGTGTCTCTGACTGACCAGCCTTTCCTGCCCAGCCCGAGCTGCCCTTGAGCTGAGTAACTTGCTCGGCCATTTCAGAGGCAAACACTTTGCTGTGGAGATGTCCTACAGACCACATGAGGATGGCAGATGTCCCCTAGTATATTTTTGATGAACAAACATTGTTTTAGACATCAGCAATGATTTTGTACTTATTCATGGGTTGTTAATTGCAATTTTAAAAAAAATGATGATTGCAAATTCCACCATTTCTGATGGTGAGATTGAAACCTGCCTCCACTGAACATTGGGTGAGCTTTTGGATACATGTTCTCGCAATAATACCACGAGGCCATCACTTCACCTGCTCAAAGGTTGCTTATTCCTGAGCACTGATACCAGGGCATCAGGAACCTAGACGTGTTCTTCCTACATGATTGTTTCATAATGAAATCTTCCTGCCCTCTGGTGATATCACTCAGTCTCTCTTCATGTGGTATTCCTCACTGTGAGGGTCTAATTGCTGCCTCTGTCAGCGTCTCTCACTCTTGCAGCTACTCCAGATCCTGATCCAATTGAAGTTTTCACTCGAGAGAGACACAGCAGCACAGGCCAGGGATGGAGACAGGGTTTTTTCAGATCTCTGTTGGACTTAGTGCCATTCTCCATGTGTATCCCTCACTGGATCAGTCTAATTTCCCATACTGTCTATTCCTCTGACTCCTGTAGGTATTAGGAAGGGCCTGACTTAATAGACTTCCCATCTGCTGGGTGTCTCGTCCATCGCCACATTGAAAATGGTTGACCAGCCAGGGAGACAAAGGGCAGGGAGATTTGGAGTCTTCAGTAAATCCTGCAGTAAGGTAAGATCACACACGGTGAACATAGCAGAGAGCAAAGAAAGAGCTCCAAACACCAGCTAACAAAACATGACATAGATACAGTGCTGGAGGGGAACACAGTACAGACACACCCCAGGCTCAATCAATACCCCTATAGTAAGTTTTGTTGTGCTAAGGCTCACTACTCTGCAACACTCTATCTATGTCTTGGTGACTAGTGTCGTCAATAATTTGTAACTCCTATAACAGTTCCTGTCTCGGTAACCTCCTCCCTTCCCTATACTCCCTCTACATATTTGAATTGTGCTGCATTCCAGACGACCATCCCTATCGCTGTAACTTGCTTCAGTGTCTATGACGTGCCTTATCTCATTAGTCTCCTCCTCCAATAACAGAAGACAGGGTTATGCAGCACGGAAACAGTTCCTTCGATCCAACTAGTCCATGCTGACCAGAGTCCCTGAACGAATCGCATTTCCCTGCACTTGACCCATATCCCTTCAAACCCTCTCCTCTCCATGTACCTGACCAAATGTCTTTTATACATGTTGTTATTGCACTTTTCTCTGCCATTTCCCCTCGAAACCCATTCCTTACCTGCACCATACTGTGTGTGGAAAATCTTCTGCTCCAAACCCTTTTAAGTTTTTTTTTCCTCTCCCGTCTCCTACTTATGCCCTCCAGAACACACAACATAGAACATGACAGTGCAGTACAGGCCCTTCGGTCCTCAATGTGTGCCAACCTGTGGAGCCAATCTGAAGCCGATCTAACCTTCCCTATTCCAATTTCATCCATATGCTTGTCCAATGACCATTTAAATGCCCTTAAAGTTGGCGAGTCTACCACTGTTTCAGGCCATGCATTCCATGCCCTGACTATTCTGAGTTAAGAACCTACCTCTGGCATCTGTCCCATATCTATTAATTAATAATAATATTAATTACTACCTCAATTTAAAGCTATTTGCCCTCTTGCTAGGCATCGCCATCCAAGAGAAAAGGCTCTCACTGTTCAACCCATGTCACCCTCTGATTATCTTATATGTCTCTATTAATTGGCCTTAAACTCTTCTCTCAAACACAAACAGATTCAAGTTCCTCAGCCTTCCTCATAAAACCTTCCCTCCGTACCAGGTAACATCGTAGTAAAACTCCTCAGAACCCTTTCCAAATATTTTAACACCCTTCTTCTAATGCGGTGACCTGGACCATAGGCAACACTCCAAATGCAGCCGCACCAGAGCTCTGTACAGCTGCAGCATTACCTCATGGTTCCGAAACTCAATCCCTGTACCAATAAAAGCTCACATGGTGAATGCCTTCTTAACAATCCTATCAAACTGGGTGTCAACTTTCAGCGATCTATGTACATGGACACAGTAATCTCTCTGCTCATCTGCACTACCAAGTTCTGCTTTACCCACATCCACCTGTTTGATCACCTCAAAGAAGTCAACAAGGTTTGTGAGGCATGAGCTACCCTTCACAAAACCGTGCCAACTATCCCTCATCAACGTATTCATCTCCAGACATCTCCAAATGTTTATAAATGCTAGCCTTTACAAGCCTTTCCAACACTTTGCCCAGAATCGAAGTAAGGCTCACAGCTCTATAATTATCCAGGGTTGTCTCTATTCCCCTTCTTGGACAAGGGGACAACATTTGCAGTGGTCCAGCCTTCTGACACTATTCCTGAAGGCAATGACGACATAAAGATCAAAGCCAAAGGCTCAGCAATCTCCTTACTGGCCTCCCAGAGAAGCCAAGAATAAATCCCATCTGGCCCAGGGGACCTTTTTTTTTCACTTACTAGAATTGCTAACACCTTATCCTTCTGCAGTTCAATCCCATCTAGTTATGGACTCCACTACCCTGGGGTGAAGACGTTGGCTACTTGTACCCATTATGGTTTTATAAACCTTTATAAGGTCACCCCTCAGCCACCTACACCCAGTGGAAATGTGAAGGACAATGATGTAAATATTTCTGCTCGCATCCCTGCTACTACTTTGCCACAATGTTCTGGTATACACTTGTTCAGGACCTAGGGCTTTCTCTACCTTTGTGTTCTAAGACCTCCAGCACCACCTCTTCTGTAATGGGGACGCTTTACAAGCCATCACTGTTTCTTTCCCTTTGTTCCCTTGTCTTTGTCCACAGTACGTTCTGACATGAAACGCCCATTTACACTGTCTCCCATCTCTTGTGGTTCGAAACTTGGATGGCCTCACTGATCATTGAGGAGCCCTAGTGTCTCTCCAGTTGCTTTTTTGTACTTGTGTACTGTAGAAAATATTTCGCATTCTATGTAAACTTATCTGCCAAATCTATCTCATTCCCCCATGTTGCTTTCCAGCTTATCCAGCCTCTCCGTTTCTGTCAAACCCTCCAGTATCAGGAACACCTTCGTCAATCTTTGCTCCATTTGCAGTTTCAGGAAATGCTTCCCAGATCAGGATGATCAGAATTCTATGCAGCGTTCCAAAGCTGTGCTGATTATCTCTAATCAATCCTCGTCATTGCAAATGCATGTAACTCCTGTCCTGCAGAATCGCTTCCAACAACGTCTGCATCGCTGACATCAAACTAATTGGTGTTGATGTCCCTGACTTTCCCTTGCAGCCTTTCCTAAACACTGGCACAACCTTAGCCACCCCCCAGGCTTCTAGCTCATCACCCATGGCTATCAGTGATAGAAATATCTCTTTATGGGACCCCACAATTTCTTCCTGTGCTTCCCGCAATACCCTGGGATATACTTGATTAGTTCCCAAGGATTTGTCCACATTATATGCATTTTAGAACCTTCAGTACCTTCTGTTCTGTTAAGTGGAGTCTTTTGAAGACGTCACTGTTCCTTATTCCCTGTCTTCCCCAGTATTTCTCCAAGTTAAGTTGAAACATGAAAGTTTTGTTCAGGTCTCACCTATCTCCTGTGTTTCCACACTTGGATGGCCCCATTCGTCATCAAGGAGCTACATTCTTCCCCTAGTTAATCTCCTGAAGAATATATTTGAAGAATCTCTTTGGATTTTCCTCAGCCTGCTCTGCCAATGCTTTTTGTGGTCCCCTTTGTGCCTTCCTGATTTCCCTCTTAAGTGAATTACTCGACCCGCTCTGTTCTTCAATGGATTCCCTTAATCCAGCTGCCTATATGTGACACGTGTCCCCTTTTTGTTGACCAGAGCCTCAATACCTCCAGTCATCCAGTGTCACCCTCACTTGTGTCAGCATTGTCCTTCACACTAACAGAAATATGGTGTCCCTGAACTCTCATTTTATTGCTCTTTTGAAAGCTTCCCCCTGCTTGACACCCCTTTACCTGCAAATAGCCTCCACAATCAATTGCCAAAAGCTCTTCACTAATACTTTCTGGATTGCGGCAAGATGAATTTCGATCTTTAACTTGTGGAGAAAGTGAGGATTGCAGATACTGGAGATCAGAGCTGAAAATGTGTTGCTGGAAAAGCGCAGCAAGTCAGGCAGCATCCAAGGAGCAGGAGAATCGACGTTTCGGGCATGAGCTCTTCTTCAGGAATGTGCTGCGTTTTTCAGCAATACATTTTCAGCTCTTTAACTTGTGGACCAGGGTTATGCTTTTCCATCGCTATTTTCAAACTAATACAATTGTGCTCACTTTGCCAAAGTGTTGCACCACTAATGCCTCAGTCCCTTTCCCTACCTTGTTCCCCAAGGGGAGGTCAGGTTTGACCCCTTCCTGCAGTCCAACCATTTACATTCTGACTGAGACATTTTTCTTGTACATACCTAACAAATTCCACCCATTCAAGCTCGGAGCACTCTAGCAGTCCCAGACTAGGTTTGGAAAGTTAAAATCCCTGACCATTCTAACCCTATCATTTTTACAGACATCTGAGACCTCCCGACATATTTGCTGCTCAAACTCTCGCTGACTGTTGGGGGCCTGTAGTACAGTCATATCAAACTGATGGCCCATTCCCATTTCTCAATTGCACTATTATAGCTTCAATGGACGTTCCCAAGGAATATCCTCTGTAAGTGCTGCAGTGATATTTCACTGATCAAAAACTCCACCCCCTCCTCTCTCACCTCCTGTTCTATCCTCCCTATGGAATCTGTACCCTGGAACATTGACCTCCCAGTCCTGTTCCACTCTCAGCTGTGTTTCTGCCATATCTATGGTATTCCAGTCCCATGTTCTCATCCATGTGCCGACTTCATTTGCCTTAATTGTTAGGCCTTTTATTTCGAAATAAATGTACTTTAATCAATCAGTTTTCCCTCAATGTCTGCTGTGCTCTTTCCTGATGTTTCTACTTAAGTTCCTGTCTTGAAATTCTGTCCCAGCCTCTACCTTCAGACTGCAGCCTGGCACCATCCACCTCACTATGGACAACACCATCACCTTTCATGTCATTTGCAAACCTACTAATGATACCTTCTGCTTTCACATCAGAGTTATTAATGTATATAATAATCAGCAACGGCTCCCGCACAGATCCCTGTGGTACACCCGTTGGTGAAAGAATTTCAATCGTAAAAACAGCCCTCCACTACTTGTGGATCTTGTTTGCCAAATTGCCTTGGATCCCATTGGTCTGTTGGACCAGCCTTCTATATGGGACCTCGTCAAATGATGTAATGAACTCCATGTAACCCACATCATCTACACAGCCCTCACCAAAATCCTCAATTGTAATTTCAAATAAAAATCTCAGCTGGATTTGGGAAAGGATCTTACTCTACCAAATCTACGATAAGTATCCCTAATCGATCTCTGCCTTTCAAATTTTGATTCATTCTGTCCCTCACAATTGTTCCCAATACTTTCCCTCCCCCTGCTGTCAGACTATCTGCTCTGTAATTACCTGGCCTATCCCTGCTGCCCTTCTTGAACAAAGGAACCACATTAGCGATCCTCCAGTCATTCAGCACTTTACCTGTGGCCAGCAAAGTATTAAATATATCCATAAGGGCCCCAGCAATCTTCTCCCTTACCTCCCATAGCAGCCTGGGATACATTTCATTGGGCACTGGGGGTTTATCCACTTTTATTACTTTGGAAACATTTAATACCTCCTCCTTATTGATCTTAATATGTTTGAGAATCTCACCATCCCAACTGAAATCTCTGGCTTTAATGCCTTGCTCCTGTGTGAATACAGATGGGAAGTATTCATTGAAGACGTTACCTACTTCCTCTGGCTCCATGTACAGATTGTCCCTTTGGTTTCTAACAGGCCCCACACTTTCCCCAGTAACTCTCTTACTCTAACTGTACTGCTAAAATTCCTTGTGGCTTTTCCTTAACATTATCTACCAAGGGTGTTGAATGACCATTGTTTCTCCTTCATTTTTTAAGGAGCCCCCTTGCACACTCTATACTTTCGAATGGCTTCACCTGAGTTTATTGCACTGTATTTTGTTTATCAAACTCACAATATCACTTAACCAATATTCGCTGGACTTGCTGCCTTTACTATTCCCTTGTCAGGACCACACTGGCCATGAATTCTCACTGTATCACTTTAACATTACACATTTGACAAATTCTACCCCATACAGGACTTTTACACTCTGGGTGGTCCAGTCAATACAGGAGAAGTTTAAAATCTCCAACCAATACTATTCTATTATTTCTATAGGTTCCTGCAACCTCTCTCCTCATCTGCTCCTCTCATAATCGCTGGCTATTTGGGGGTCTAGAATACCATCCCAACAGATTGACCATCCCCTTTTTGTTTATAACTTCTAACCATATGACCTCATTTGATCACCCCGATAGAGTATCCTCTCTAAGCATGGTTGTTATGTCCTCCCTTATCAATAAGGGAGCTGCCCCTCCTCACGTACTTGTCCTTCTGTCACGCCTGTAGCTTGTGTGTCCTGGAACACTGAGCTGCCAGTCCTGCCCTTCTCTCAACCATGTTTCTGTTATGGCTATAATATTCCAGTCCCCAGAGCTAATCCATGCTCTGAGCTCGGCTGCCTTACCAGTCAGGCCTCATGTGTTGAAATAAATGCCCTTTAAACCAGAAGTCTTTTCCCTCCCTATACTGTGCCCCGGATATCCAGGATAGGAAACTTGCTGTCGATGGTTGATGTATTTTCCCCTGACTGGTTGATGGTACCCCTCTTACTCAGAGTCCAAACACCTGCCAAACTAGTTTAAGCCCCCCAGGGTAAGACAAGCAAATCTCCACCCAGGGATACTGGTGCCCTTCTGTTTCAAGTCAAAGCACCAGCTTTCGAAGTCCAGGTGATCATTCTGAAAGATGAAAACTTCAACTAAATTTGTTTGGTATTACATTCCATGACACTGCAATCCTGTTGCTATACATTCTGTGCCTGATTATTGTGCTCGACAACCACCTGATGAAGGTGCAGCACTATGAAACCCAGTGCTTCCAAATAAACCCGCTGGACTATAAGCTGGTGTTGTGTGATTTTTAACGTTGTCCATCCCAGCTTTCACCAGCTCCTCCACATCATGCTCCCATCCACTGGGTGGTCTGTTTGAAGGAAAAGGAATGACTGGCAAATGGGAGGCTTTTAAAAGTGTGATCTCAAGAATCCAATATGTCCCTGTTAGAGTGAAGGGAAAAGCTGGCAGGTTTAGGGATCCCTGGCTGATGGGGGATATTGAGGCTCTCTTCAAGAAAAAGAAGGCTGCACACATTGTCTTCAATGTTTCTGTATCTACGTAACCTCTTCCATTCCTAAAGACACGATCACTCGGTGGAGACACAACAATCCTCTCAGGTCCCTGCAGCACTCCCGATCTATATAACCCACTGAAAGCCTGTGATTCTCCCGATCCAGTTCTGACAAGTCTCACTCTCTGTGTAACATCATCCCATCGCTAACACCCCTCCTGTATCTCCATCCATTTACTCATCTCCATAACCTTCTCCAGCTCTTACACCCCTACCTGTGTAAATGTCACTCTCCCCTACAACCCTTTACATTTTGACCATTCTGGAGATGGTTACTAATGCTCCCTTATCTGTGAAACTGTCTCCAACCAAAATTACTGCCCTTCTGGAAAATCTGTCAGACTCCACAACCTTCATAATTAAATAATCTGAAAAAGTAAAACTTCCTATATCTACAAACATCTTCAGTCACGACTACCCTCCATATCTCTGTTTGGTCCTCCAGTTTATACAACCACTTTATCTCTGTCATCTGCTCCATTCACCGAAAATCCTCCCTGTCTGTATAAACCACTCCATCCTACGAACACCCTTCTCCCTGTAAACTGCTCCATCCCTCCCAACCTCTCCATCTTCATGAACACATGTAGACCATAGAGCTCTCCACATTTCTGTAACACCCTGTGGTTCTATGTGCTCCCTGTGAAACCACCTCCAGTCCCCACAACCCTCCCAGTTCGGATCGTCTTCTCCAGATCAGACCGTTGTTGTCTCTGTTACCTCCGACAATCCTAGTAAACCCTTCCTAATGTATCTATTCATTCAGATCCTATCCTATCCAGCCTCCTGAAACCTCTTCCTGTCATTGTAACCCTCCCTATTTAAAACACAGAACAGTCCAGCAAAGTACAGCCTTACAGCCCTCAGTGTTGTGTCAATGTTTTATCCTACTATTAGATCAATCTAACCTGCAGGCCATTGAAAGAACAAAGAAAATCACAGCCCAGGAACAGGCTCTTCAGCCCGCTAAGCCTCCGCTGATCCAGATTCTCTGTCTAAACCCGTCCCCTATTTTGTGAGGATCTGCTCCCTGCCCATTCATGTATCTGTCTGGATACATCTTAACTGACGTTATAATTCCTGCCTGTACCTCCTCCGCTGGCAAAGTGTTCCAGGTCCCCATCACTCTCTGCGTAAAGATCTTTCCATGCAGATCTGCCCTTAACCTTTCCCCTGTCACTGTGAACTCGTGTCCCCGAGTAATTGAGTTTCGCACTCTGGTGAAAAAAAATGCTTCTTGCAATCCACCTTGACTATACATCCCATGATTTCGCAGACCGCAATCAGGTCCCCAGTCAACCTCCGTCTTTCTAATGAAAATAATCCAAAACTACTCAATCTCTCCTTATTGCTAGCGCCCTCTATACCAGGCAACATCCTGGTGAACCTCCTCTGCACCGTCTCCAAAGCATGCACATCCTTTCGGTAATGTGAGGACCAGAACCGTACATAATATTCTATACCAAAGTCCTATACAACTGTAACATGACCTGCCAACTGCTGTACTCAATACCACGTCCAATGAAGGAAAGCATGCCGTATGCCACCTTGACCACTTTACTGACCTGTGTTACCACCTTCAAGGAACAATGGACCTGAATACCCAAATCTTAATTTTCCCAAGGACCTTTTCATTTACTGTATAATTCACTTTTGAGTTCGATCTTCCAAAATGCATCACCTCGCATTTGCCCGGATTGAACTCCATCTGCCATTTCTCTGCCCACCTCTCTAATCTATCTATATTCTGCTGTATTATCTGACATTCCCCTTCACTGTCTGCTACTCCACCAATCTTAGTGTCATCTGCAAACTTACTAATCAAGGAACTGTTATCTTCCTCCAAATCATTGATATGTATCACAAGCAACAGTGGTCCCTGCATGAATCCCTGTGGAACACCACTGGCCACAGGTCTCCATTTTGAGAAATTCATTTTGCTATCAGTCATGTGCCTATCCAAAAGTTACTTAAATGTCCCTAATGTATCTGACTCTACCAACCACACTCCACTCATCCAGCACACTCTGTGTGAAGAAGCTACCTCTGACATCTCCCCTCAACCTTCCTCCAATTACCTTACAATTTTGCCTCCTAGTTATAGCCATTTTGGCAATGGGAAACATTTTGGGCCACCCACCGTATGTATGCCTCTCATCTTCTCGTACACCTCTGCCAAGTCACTTCTCATCCTTTTTCATTCCAAACAGAAAAGCCTTGGCTCCCTCAACCTTTCTTCGTTAGACCTGCCCTCCAATCCAGGAGAATCCTGATAAATCTCCTCTGCACCCTCTCCAAAACTTACACATTTTTTCCTGTAATGAGGCAACCAGAACAGAACACATTATTCCAATTGTGGTCTAACCACAGACTGTATCAAGCTGCAGCATAACCTCACAGCTCTTAAACTCAAGCCCCCTGCAAACGAAAGCCGACACACAATTGACTTTCTTAACAACCCTAACAGCCTGGGTGGCAAATTTGAAGTATCTCTGGACCTTTACCCTAAGATTTTTCTGTTACTCCTCAATCAAGAATCCTGCATTAACCCTGTAAAACTTTTCTGCAGAATCCTTCAATCTTAAACTCTCCCTAATTTGTATTTTCCTCCATCGCCACTCCCTCATTACCCGACACGTGGAGGAGAAGAACACCTTGTCTTCTTACTTGGGACCTCTCAAACCTATGGCATCAATGTGAACTTCATCAGTTTCCTCATTTCCCCTTCCTTCTGTTCCAACCTTCCAGCTCAGCACCACCCTATGACCTGACCCACCTGTCAATCTTCCTTCCCACCTATCCGTTCCACCCTTCTCTCTGAGCTAACCCTCTTACCCCCATCTCCAACCACCTATTGCAGTCTGAGCCACCTTCACCCCAACCCCCTCCCATTTATCTCTCCACTCCCGAGGGTTCCAGCCTCATTCCTGGTGAAGGGCTCCAGCCTGAAACGTCGATTTTCCTGCTCTTCGGATGCTGCCTGACCTGCTGTATTTTTCCAGCAAATGCACTCTCCACTCTGATCTCCAGCATCTGCAGACCTCACTGTCTCCTGTTTATCAGGATCAGTCAATGGAGTGAGGAATGGCTGATGGAGTTTAATTCAGATAAATGTGAGGTACTTCATTTTGGAAAAGTAAATCCTCACAATTATGCAATTAATGGTAAGGTCTTAGGGTGTGTTGCTGAACAAAGAGACCTTGGAGTGCAGGCTCATAGTTCCTTGATAGTGGAGTCGCAGGTACATAGGATAGTGAAGAAGGCGTTTGGTATGCTTTCCTTTATTGGTCAGAGTATCGAGTATAAGAGTTAGGAGGTCATCTTGCATCTGTTCAGGACATTGGTGAGACCACTGTTGGAATATTGCATGCAACTCTGGTCTCATTCCTATCGGAAGGATGGTGTAAAATCTGAAAGGGTTCAGTAAAGATTTACAAGGATGTTGCCAGGGTTGGAGGATCTGAGCTACAAGGAGAGGCTGAATCGACGGGGGCTGTTTTCCCTGGAGTGTCAGAGGCTGAGGGATGAGCTT
This sequence comes from Hemiscyllium ocellatum, assembly GCF_020745735.1. NCBI lineage: Eukaryota > Metazoa > Chordata > Chondrichthyes > Orectolobiformes > Hemiscylliidae > Hemiscyllium > Hemiscyllium ocellatum. The sequence goes on from NC_083420.1 coordinate 62,986,244, forward strand.
ATAGAGATTTATAAAGTCAGGAGGGGCCTGGATAGGATAAACAGACAAGGTTGTTTTCCTGGGGTTGGGGAGTCCAGAACTAGAGGGCATAAGTTCAGGACGGAGAGGTGAAAGATTTGAAAGGGACTTAAGGGACAACTTTTTCACACAGAGGGTGCAGTGTGTACGGAATCAACTGCCAGAGGAAGTGGTCCAGTCTGGTACAATTACAGCATTTAACAGGCATCTGGATGGGTATATGAATAGGAAGGGTTTAGTGGGATAAGTGCCGGTAAATGGAACTAGAATGGTTATGATGTCTGGTCGGCGTGGACGAATTGGACCGAGGCTTCTGTTTCTCTGCTGTACATCTCTATCACTCTCTGACTGTAATTGTTTTCCACTATTCATTTACAGCCTGACATTTCAGTCTGTTTCCCCTGTTTATCTTGGTCAGTTCTCCTCTCAAACTCATGTAATTGGCTTTGGATCTGATGCTCGGGTGTGCTTTATGGTCACTTGAAAACTTAATAATCTCTTTGAATTCCACTATATTGCAATCTCCTGGAGGATCTCTGTGTTACATCACTCCTTAACTCAGCTTCATCACTCAACGGTCAATCTGAGATCATGATATCCCTAGCCATCTGCACAATATGTTATTCAAAGAAACTCTGACAAAAACATTCAAAGAGGAGCTCAGATAATATCACTCTTGCCAGTGTGACTGTCCCAGATCATGCAAAGATTGAAGTCTCCCAAAGTTATCATAATGCCTTTGTTACAAATTCCAATGAATTCCTGTTTAATGCCGGGATGAGCAATGGAATGCTGCTAGGCAGCCCAAAAAAAAGTCCTTCTGCTTGTGTTTGTGACACATGGGACCCAGAATTCACATTAAGGCTGATTCAGCCACATCATCTGATACCACATGCTTTCGCAGTAATGCCTTTGTTATTGATTACTGTCAGGGTTACCCATCAGGGTACTCCAATTCTGCCTGACATCCCACAAGATTGTGTACCGTTGAATAGTTACGTTCCACCCTGTAACCACATCTCTCTACTGACTAAATCCCATTTATCTCTGTGTGACAAGTCTATTACCTTATTGCAGATACTTTGGCAATTTCAAATAAAAACATCATAATTTACACTTTCCCATAATGTCCTGTCACTAACCGATTTGCTGATGTAGTTTTAGTTAAACTCTGTCCCTTCCTGTTCCTTCCTGCTTGTCTTCAGTCACATTCCCATGCTGTTCTGATGCCTCACATTTTCTCTTTGGATTTGGAAAGCTCCTTTTACCTGAACCCTGTCCCTGCATCCTCTCTGTCAGTTTAAAGCCCTGTCCATAAACATACCGACATGACTGGCCAGGACACTGCTCCCAGCTGGGTTGTTTTTAATTCACTCGTGGGATGTTGCTGTCTCTGGCAGGCCAGCATTTCATGCCCACTCCCGAGCTGCCCTTGAGCTGAGTGCCTTGCTAGAACATTACAGAGGGTAGTTTAGAGTCAACTCCATTGCTCTGGTTCTGGAGTCATATGTAGGTCAGGCCAGATGTCTATCATAGATTTCCTTCCTGAAACGATATTGAGCATTCAGATGGGTATCCCTGCCACCCAGCATTAAATTTTGGATGAACAGGCTAGTGAGAGTAACACTAGGCCATCGCCTGCCCCACTGATCCCAGTGTGCTATGAATCAAACCCCCTTCTTCTTGACTGTGGTTTGATCTTGATACCTTCCTGCACTCTGGTGATATCACATCGTCTCTCTCCGTGTGGTATCTGTCACTGTGTGGGTTTAATTGCTGCCAGTGACTGCACCTTTTGCAGCTACTCCAGATCCTGAGCCAACAGAATTCTCCACTCCAGAGAGATGGGCAGCACAGGCCAGGGATGGAGACTGGGATATTCCAGATCTCTGTGGGACTCAGTGCCATTCTCCTTCTTTAACCCTCACTGCATCACTCTAATTTCCCATTCCGTCTTTTTCTCTGTCTCCTGCAGGTACTCAGGAAGGTCCTGTCTCAACAAGCTTCACAATTGCTGGGTGTTTCATCCATCATCTCATTGAACACAGTTGGTCAGCCAGAGGAGAGTGAGATCTGGAGTCTTCAATAAATCCTGCAGTGAGGTAAGATCACTCACAGTGAGCAGAACAGAGCGAATTTAAGCGATCGCAGTTTGGTCTGGAAGACATGACACAGATACAGTGTTGAAGTGTAAACACAGAGCATGAAGGTCCCAGGCCCAAATCCCACTCTCTTGTTTACTTTCATCTCTGCAGTTCTGAGCCTTCCTCTGACAATATAGGAAGGTCACAGTTACCAATCCAGGCCTGCACTGTCTTAGTGAGGATCAGGACAACGGAGGGAAAAAAGTGGTATTGAAACCTAGAATCCTACTGCTCCCTGTTCCCCCTCTCGCACGGTCACTTGTCATGTGATAGAGTCATACAGCAAGGAAACACACCTTTTGGTCCAACTCATCTGCACCAGTGTCTTGAATGATTGTAATTCCCAGAAAAGTTCTTATTTCTGTAACCTCCACCCCTCCCATTATCCTGCTGTATATTTGAAACCTACTCCAATGCTGACGACTCTCCCTATTTGTAAATTGCTCCAGTCTCGATAACATGCCCATCTCAATAATCTCATCCTGCAGTCAGTACAATAATCTCTATTTTTGAAGTTTCCCACAATAATTGCAGTCCATCCTGTCTCTGTAAAATCCTCCAGCCAGGACCAAAATACCCACCTGTATACCTTCCTCAAGCCCCAAGTGAACATGATATCACTGTAACCTTCTGCAGGCCTACAGCACCACACGACCTCTGTAACCATCTCCCATGCCTACCGACCTTCTTATCTGTGTAAATAACTCCAGACCCTTTTCCAGCGGCGTCAACACGCCCCATCTCTGTGCGTTCCTCCCTGCAAACACCCTCTCTTTGTGTAGCTCTGCAGTTTAGGGTGGCATGGGGATTCAGTGGTGAGCACTGCTGCCTCACAGCAGCAGAGACCCAGGTTCTATTCCAGCCTTGAGTGACTGTATGGAGTTCGCACATTCTCTCTGTGTCTGCATGGGTTTCCTCCAGGTGCACCGGTTTCCTCCCACAGTCCAAAGATGTGCAGGTCAGGTGAATTGGCCATTCAAAACTACCCATAGCATTAGGTGCATCATTCAGAGGGAAATGGGTCTGGGTGGATTACTCTTTGGAGAGTTGGTGTGGACTTGTTGCGTTGAAGTGCCATTTCCATAATGTAGGGAATCTAATAAAATCTAAATTCTCCCTCTGCATTCTATATTACTGATACTAAAAATATCCCTGTAACAATTAAACCTCCCAGTATCTGTAAACTCTGACAGTTCCAACATCCCTCCTTTTTGGTGTAACCTGAAACCCACTCAACATGTGGACAGCCCACAATCCTCCCTATCTGAGTAGTCTTGTCAGGTCCCTGCATTACTCCCGATGAGTAGAACCCAGTCCAATGCTTGTGACTCTCCCAATCCAGTTCCTACAAGAGTCACTATCTGTGTAACATTCTCCCATCACTATCACCCACCCTTTCAATGTATGCTCCTCAAGTATCTCCATCCAACTTATCATCTCCATAGCCTTCTCCAGTTCTTGTAGCCTTATCTGAGTAAATGCCACCCTCTTCTATAAACCTCCCTACAGCAGGTACCGTTCCACAGATTCATCACCCTCTGGCTGAATAAATTCCTCCAGGTCTCCATTCTAAAGGGTCGTTCCTTCACTCTGAAGCTGTGCCCTTGGCCCCTAGTCTCTCTGCCTCGTGAAAGCATTCCCCCCCCTCCCGTCCACTCCATCCAGGCCCCTTAGTATTCTGTAGGTTTGAATGAGATCTTGCCACCGCCTCCTCTGAAACTTCATCAAGTACAGACCCAGAGACTTCACCTGCTTCTCATATGACAAGCATTTCATCCTGGGCTCTTGTAAAACTAGTTTTTGTACCCACTCACACCCTTTGTCCAGACTGTTAATGTATAACATGTACAGCGTGGTCCCAACACTGACCCCTGCGGAGTTCCCCTCATCCCCAGTTCTCATCGTGAAAACGACCCCTTTATACCTGCTCTGTCTTCTGCTAATCAGCCAATCTTCTACCCACGCCAAACATGTTGTTCTGAAACTGAAATTTCCTTTCACAAACCCTGCTGGATTTGTTTTCCTGTCTGGCTGTGAACAAGCAGAGTAGATAAAAGGGAGGAATGGTTTGTCGGGATTTTCAGAAACCTTTCAACAAGGTCCCACTGAAGAGGTGCATAAGCAATACTGGCAAATGTGGGATTGGAGGGAATATACTGACATGGATTGGGAATTCTTTAACAGAAAACTAAGTGGGAATAAATGGATTCGTGCTTGACCCATAACTATTCACAAAGGGATTCGATGCATTTGATGGATGGACAAAATCTACTGCTTCCATGTTTGTTGCTGACACAGAACGAGATGGGAATGTGGATTGTATGGAGGAAGCAAAGGGGACATGGACAGTCCATGAGTTTCCCGTGTACATGCTTGGCCATCATTACTGTTCCATCTGTAATTCCCTGGAGAAGGTGGTGGTGAGCGGCCTTCCTCACCCACTGTAATCCTTTAGGTGTAGGGACAGACACAGTGCTGGGAGGATGGAGCGTGGCTTGGAGGGCACCTTGGAGATGCTGATGTTCCCGTGCAGCTGGAACTCCTGTCCTTCCAGTGTACAGTGGTTCCAGGTTTGTGAAGTACTGCTGAAAGAGCCTTAATGAGTGACCTCAGTGCTGCTTGTAGATATTTTATTTATTTATTCACTCGTGGTCATGAGCATTGCTGGATGTATTGTTGATTTGGAGTTGTCCCTGAGAAGGTGATGGTGAGCTGCCTTCCTGAGCCCCTGCACCAGGCGTTGGAACTGTTGTTATCTGTGTCCCCTCCAGCAGGCGCTGCAACACTCCTCATGTCTGTAACTGCATACAGACAATGCAGCTCTTCCTGTGTATGTGGCATCCTTCTCTGCCAACAACTCTTATTGTTCATCAGAATGTCTCACCACCTCCATTTCCATCTGTGCCAGTGATCTCTCAAATTTCTGTATTCTTGTTTAAACTTCTGATCACCTAGAACCTCTTCCTTTCTAAATTTGTAACTCCTCAGTATCTGTAACTCTGCATATAACTGTATTCAATGACAGCACAGGTGCCCTTCCTTAAATCTCTGTGAATTACAGCGGCTGGTTGTGCTAAGTTTATACTTTTCATCCGCCTTATCTGTCTTAGCTCTTCCAGCCCCTACAATCCCACTATTTGCAATGGTCCCATTCTCTGTACCTCCTTATCTCCTGAGGGTCCTTGAATACCATGAGTGCTTCAAACATCTGTAACCCCCCTGTTACTGCGAGTCTTCTAATTCTGTAAAATCCAATAGTCTCCAGTACCACAAAATACTTCCTGTCTGTCAATTTGCATGGGTTGAAGTCTTCACATCTCAGTAAGCAGCTCACAAAAACCCCGTTAGACTCTACAAGGCTCCATCACCAACAAGCCACCGGCTCTCTATTTCCTTTGCCTCCCTCAGTGCCTGCAACTCTCCCTGTATCTTCCAATAACCTGCTATAGACACTACAGGTCTGCCTACCTCTCCAGATAACCTGTTCCATCCCCGACCGATCACTTAATCACCGTAACACCCTCTGGCAGTCTCACCCTGCTCTCTTCCACTGTCTTCTAGGCACAACGACGATCCTATGAGGGAGCAGTGTGGAATGGGATATTACACATCTCAGCTGTCGCTTGAGGACTACCATTACCTGCTAGTCACAAAGGGAGAGAACCTGATAGCGAGCAGCACAAAGCGGGAGAATATAAATCAGCAGCGAGGATCAAGGCCTAGCAGGACTTGGCGTTGGAGAAACAGCAGAGCAGGAGACTCGAAATCAGCACTGAGTCACATAGGGGGTTACTGTGTGAGGGAGCAACTTGAAGCAGGACCATGAGGCTCATTCACATCTGGGAGTTACAGAAGCACCACAGTGGGAGGATATCAATCAGCTCTGAGGATCGAGGCCTAGTCATACCTGTGATTCACAGAGACGGTGACCCTGTGAAGGAGCAGAGTGGAGTGGGGGTTGAATAAGGGGCTTAACCACTTTGTTATTACTCTGACGTTAACTTCATTCGAAGTAATTAATTGAGTTACTCTAGACATGTTGCATTTTAAAACATAAGACATGTTATTCAGATGGAAAATGTGTTGTGTTTCATTGGAAGCCATAGCCCCCTGCTCATGTCCTAGATGAACACTGGGTCTTGGAGCTCAGACAGTGACTAGCGATTCTATGGGACGTCTGTGATGCTGAGAGTTAGGGAGATAGCACACACACAGAGCAGATCACCCTGCTGACATGACGGCCTGGAAGAATGAAGGGAATGGGAGTACTACGCAATCGAAGATAAACAGTCAGGGAATCCAGGAATAGCCTGATGTCTCCCTCCCAATTCAGTTTCCCAGTTTGGAGCTGATGAAGGTATTGGCTGCTCAGGGGAGGGCAGTCAGAGCCATGTCTGTGGCTCCACAAGCATCCTGACTGTACAGGAGGGGAGGGAGATGGAAGGAGGAGCAATAGTCACACGGGAGTCAGGAAATTGAGGAAATCACAAGCATTTCTTTGACTGTCAATGTAATTCCAGGATTGTGGGCTCAAGAATGCCACTGTGTCTGCAGCATATTGTTCTGGGAGGTGGTTAGCAGCCAGAGGTCATGGTCCGTGTTGGTCTCAGTGACTTGGGTGGGAAATGTGCTCTGGGAATCAGAATTTAGCGAGGAAGATGGAAGGTTAGCAAACAGGACCTCAAACACAGCAATCCCTCAAATTCTCACAGTGCCGTGTGCAAGGCAGTGCAGCACTAGCAATATTAAGTAGGTGAGAGTGTGACTGGAACGTTAGTGTAGCAGGAAGGACTTCAGATTCCTGGTACATTGGGACTGGTTTTGGGGAAGATAGCAACTGTACAAGTTGGATTGGGTAACATATGACAGAACTGAGACTGATTTCCTTGTGCAGTGTTTGGATAATGCTATTGGAAGGGATTTAAACTGATTTGGCAGGGCTGTGATAACCAAACAGAGCAGTGGAGGAAACTACCGTTCCTCAGCCACACATCCATCTGGTCTCTCTTTCTATTTCTATCCTTACTGGCACGTGGCACGGGGAATAATCTGGAGATCACTGCCCTTGAGGTCCTGCTTCTCCACTTCTTACCAAATTCCCTCTCTACTCAGGTCCCTGACAATGTGTACAGCCCGATCAAATCTCCTCTCAGCATCCTCCGTTCCAGTCTTTCTCATAACTGCACTTCCACTTTCCCAGGGTAACGGATGTCCTCTGCACTCTCTCCAGTCCAATTCCATCCTTCCATGTCTTGGGGTGACCAGAACTGCACACATTCACCAAGCTGCGACTACGCTCATTATTTATACAGTTCCAGCATACACTTACGGCTGCAACAATGTTTCCATCTCCCTTAATACCTCTGGCTAATGTTCACATCCCAGAAGGAACCATCCCACAATAGGAGAGAACGTGCCAAGAGAAGCGTGGATCTCCCCAACATTTAGCTCCTTATCTCGTCACAGGAGAAGGATCCGGACCCTAACAACCACAAGAGGTTTGCTGACCGTGTCCAAGCTCCCAGACTGGGATCTGAGAGTCCCCTTGTCTCACTACTGGGCACCGTGACTGACTGTGGACAATGATATTCAGCTTCCTGGGTTTGTGTCTGTGCTAAACACCAAGACAATACAGCAGGAGGGTGAGCCTGGTAGCTCTAGCTGAGGAGAAACACTGCTGAGGGCAGGGTAAGGCAAAGCAATAATTCTGTGAACACTCAAGGCATATCAAAGTGAGTGTGTACAAACACGGAGTGAGCAACCCAGAGGGACAGTCCATGAGCTGGGTGTGTGTCCCTGAGCACAGTGTCCTTGCAGCAGCATTGAGTGTGTACAAACACGGAGTGAGCAGCCCAGAGGGACAGACCATGACCTGGGTGTATCCCTGCGCATAGTGTCCTTGCAGAAGCATTTCAATGAGAGTTGTCAATGTACCTGAGCTGCAGCATTGAAGTACAGAAGTGTACTGTAGTGGGTTGGAGATGTGCTGGGATGGCATGGTGACGCTGGCATGTGACAGATGCCAGCATTGGTGGGTGTAGAGTACATGCACTTTGTCAGTGCAGTGTCCCCCAAGACGTTGCTGTCCAAAATAGAAGGCCGCAGGATCGAGGGGCGAGATGGAGTCACCAGTTACCAGCTCTGACTTTCATGCCAAATTCTCCGTATTGAGTTTCCCAAGAGTGGGAGGGAGGGTATGAAGCTGAAAGTTGATGAGGAGCGATATCCATGAATTTGTTTGTTAATCATCAGAAATCATTCATTTAGCATTTCGCCACTGCTGTGCTCAAATCTTGTCTTAAAGAACAGTCCGGCACAGGAACAGGCCCTTCAGCCCTGCAAGTCTACTGACATATGATGCCCTTTGAAAGTTAAAATGAAAGTTTTTGCTTCTACACATTCTATGTCAGTCTATTCACTGCTGTCTCTTCTCTGTGCCAAGATCCCTCTTAAACCTTGCTATACCAGCTATTCCCCTCTATCAGTGCATTCCAGGCACTTGCACACTCTGTCTGGAAAAGCAAAAAATAAAACTTACTTATTATATCCACTGAACTTTCTCCCTTTTACCAAAAACCTATGGTCCCTAGTAATTGATATTTCTACTCTGGGAAAAAAGTCTCTAACTGTCCTTCTATATACACCCCTGATAATTTTGTAAATATCTATCAGGTCGCCCCATAGTCAGTGATGCCCAGGTGCACACAAACCATGTTTGTTCAATTTCTCCTTCTGGCTAATACCCTCCAAACCAGACAACATGTTGGTAAGTCTTTTCCATACCCTCTCCAATACTTCCACACCGTGTGGCAACCAGTACTGTACACAATATTCCAAATGTGCCCGAACTAAGTTTCTCTACAGCTGCAATATGACCTGCTAATTTTCATACTGCATGCTCCGATGTCTGTCTGCAAGTTTGCCATCAGTCTTCTTCATCACCCTATCCACCGTGTTACCACTTTCAGTGAACTGTGGAGCTGCTCACTAAGATCCCTTCGGATGTTGATTCAATCAGTAGTTTTTCCATCTACTGTATCCTTCTCTCCTGCATTAGACCTTCTAAAATTTATCACGTTGTAACTGTCCAGATAAAGTTACATTTGCGTTTTCTCTGTCCAAGTCTGCAGCTGACCTACATCCTGCTGTATTCTCTGGCAATCATCCTCACAATCTGCAACTCCGCCAAAATATTTACAGATCTCCAGTCACAAAAACACTGTTCCACCACTACTCTGCCCTCTGTGGCCAAGCGGTTCTCTATCTATCTTACTAACTGACCGCTGATCCCATTTCACTTCACCTTTTGTATGAGCCTGCCATAAGTAACCATATCAATGGCCTTGCTAACGTCCTAACGGCCAACATCTAGCCCCAGGCCCTCATCAGTCAATTTTGTCACTTCCTCAAAATAATCAATCAAATTTGTGAACATGATCTTCCCCACACAAGTGAGTTGCCTGTCGCTCATAATCCATACTAGAGTACTGTTGGAGCTGCACTCATTCAGACAAGTGATTATTCCATCATATTCCTGACATGAACCTTGGAGAGTAGACTAGATTTCTTATTGAGTGGAAACAGGCCCTTCAGCCTAACTAGTCCACACCGTCCCTCCGAAGAGTACTGTAGGCAATTTAGTATGGCCAATCCACCTTTGGTCTGAGGGAGGAATTCGAAGCAACTGGAGGAAACCCACACAGACACGGGGAGAATGTGCAAACACCACACAGACATGAGGCCGGAAACAAACCTCAGAACTTGGCGCTATGAGGCAGCAGTGCTAACCACTGAGCCACAGTGCCGCTATTGACAGTTACTGTATAGTGGAACGTATGTCGGGCTGTGATGGTTACTGTACAGTGGGAGGTATGTCGGGCCGTGATGGTGACTGTACAGTGGGACGTATGTCGGACCGTGACGGTTACTGTACAGTGGGAGGTATGTCGGGGTGTGACGGTTACTGTACAGTGGGAGGTATGTAGGGCTGTGATGGTTACTGTACAGTGGGAGGTATATTAGGCCGTGATGGTTACTGTACAGTGGGGGGTATGTCGGGCCGTGACGGTTACTGTAAAGTGGGGGGTATGTCGGGCCGTGATGGTTACTGTACAGTGGGAGGTATGTTAGGCCGTGATGGTTACTGTACAGTGGGGGGTACGTCGGGCCGTGACGGTTACTGTAAAGTGGGAGGTATGTCGGGCCTTGATGGTTACTGTACAGTGGGAGGTATGTCGGGCCGTGACAGTTACTGTACAGTGGGAGGTATGTCGGGCCGTGACAGTTACTGTACAGTGGGAGATATTTCGGGCTGTGATGGTTACTGTGCAGTGGGAGGTATGTCGGGCCGTGATGGTGACTGGACAGTGGGGGGTATGTCGGACCGTGACGGTTACTGTAAAGTGGGAGGTATGTCGGGCCGTGATGGTTACTGTACAGTGGGAGGTATGTTAGGCCGTGATGGTTACTGTACAGTGGGGGGAAGGTCGGGCCGTGACGGTTACTGTAAAGTGGGAGGTATGTCGGGCCGTGATGGTTACTGTACAGTGGGAGGTATATCGGGCCGTGACGGTTACTGTACAGTGGGAGGTATATCGGGCCGTGACGGATACTGTACAGTGGGAGATATTTCGGGCTGTGATGGTTACTGTACAGTAGGAGGTATGTCGGGCTGTGATGGTTACTGTACACTGGAAGGTATGTCGGGGCCGTGGTGGTTACTGTACAGTGGGAGGTATTTCGGGCCGTGATGGTTACTGTACAGTGGGAGGTATGTCGGGCCGTGATGGTTACTGTACAGTGGGAGGTATGTTGGGCCGTGATGGTTACTGTACAGTGGGGGGTATTTCGGGCCGCGATGGTTACTGTACAGTGGGAGGTATGTCAGGCCAAGACGGTTACTGTTCAGTGGGATTTATGTCGGCCCGTGATGGTTACTATACAGTGGGAGGTATTTCGGGCTGTGGTGGTTACTGTACAGTGAGAGGTATGTCGGGCCGTGATGGTTACTGTACAGTGGGAGGTATGTTGGGCCGTGATGGTTACTGTACAGTGGGGGGTATGTCGGGCCGTGATGGTTACTGTACAGTGGGACGTTTGTCGGGCCATGAAGGTTACTGTAAAGTGGGAGGTATGTTGGGCCGTGCTGGTTACTGTACAGTGGGAGGTATGTCAGGCTGTGATGGTTACTGTACAGTGGGAGATATTTCGGGCCGTGATGGTTACTGTACAGTGAGAGGTATGTCAGGCTGTGATGGTTACTGTACAGTGGGAGATATTTCGGGCCGTGATGGTTACTGTACAATGGAAGGTATGTCGGGGCCGTGTTGGTTACTGTACAATGAGAGGTATGTTGGGCCGTGATGGTTACTGTACAGTGGGAGGTATGTCGGGCCGTGATGGTTACTGTACAGTGGGGAATATGTTGAGCCGTGATGGTTACTGTACAGTGGGGACTATGTTGGGCCGTGACAGTTACTGTACAGTGCGAGGTATGTCAGGCCAAGACGGTTACTATTCAGTGGGAATTATGTTGGCCCGTGATGGTTACTATACAATGGGAGGTATTTCGGGCCGTGGTGGTTACTGTACAGTGGGAGGTATGTCGTGCTGTGATGGTTACTGTACAGTGGGAGGTATTTCGGACCGTGCTGGTTACTGTACAGTGGGAGGTATGTCGGGCCGTGATGGTTACTGTACAGTGGGAGGTATGTCGGGCCGTGATGGTCACTGTATAGTGGGAGGGATGTCGGGCTGTGAGGTTGCAGACTGTATGTGTTGTACAGAGTATGATTCTGCTCCTGCCGATGGCCCACTGCACCGCGTGGATGCATCATCAGTAGTTTCTCAATCTGTTTAAAGTATGTACCATTCACTCCCCGGGGTCTACATATCATGGTGAGGGGAGTCTGGAAAATGTGTAGGTAGCCCTTATTCCCCACAAGGACTGTACAGTGACCATTCTTACTGATGTATGAAATGGAGAGGTCTATCTGCAGTAGGCAGATCGGTGATGATGTCTTCAATTATATGTTTCCCTTTTACTGATTCCCCATAGCCTGCCACAGAGCAGTCTAGCAGCCACAGGATCCAGCATCAATACTGAGCACGATACTGACTATACACCACGGAGCTGTCCCCCTCTGCCTGGCTTGTCGTGTCAATGGGATAGACCCTAACAGAGAGGGTGGTGATGTTGCCTGGGACATCGTCCTGTTCACAGAATCCTGTTTTACAGATAATATCTGACTGTTGCTTGATTAGTCTGTGGGATATATTCAACAGGTCACTTTCACATTTTGTACAATGAAGAGTCAATCTCACTTTGTTTCTTACATTTTTAAAAATAGACAAAACATCATTATTTTTCAGTTGAAAACAGTTGAAGTGAACAATAATTGAATTACCAGAGCGCGCAGATAACTATTACACAATTCAGTGAATGTAGTAAACAGCTGATTGATGTTCAGATCAATGAACACGCCATCTTTCAGGCAGCAAAGCTGTTGAAAATGATTTTGAGGGAAAGCCTGAATTCAGACGCAGTGTTATTGGGCCTCACCATGACCTCCAAATCACTGGCCATCTCCAGAATCTGTCCAGTGAATTTCCAAGCTGGAACTGGGCAGTTACTGACATAATCCCTTACAGTAGACTGGTTAGAGACATACCTGAACTACAGGGAGATGTGTATGGGGCTGACTGGTCAATGGACTGGCATATGGCACTGGTCCAGACGCAGTTCAATATTAATAACAACGACCTGTAAACATCCATGGCTTGCAAGTATATCTCTTCTTGTGTGCCACCTAAACTCTGTAATTCTGCACCTTGGACCCGATCCTGAATGAAGGTGTTACAAAGGTGATGGGATCCTGCAGCACATGGCATCTTACACTGAATTCATCATAAACCATATCCAGTGTTTGTTAGCTCCACAATGTCAGTATCCAAACAGAGTTGTGCAGCTCCATTGATGGCCAGTATGATCCCAGCCCAACGTCCTTGTGTGTGACTTGAGCTGGAAATCTCTGTGTAAATGTTTGCAGCGTTGTTCTAACCATTAACAGCAAAGTCTCTTGACTGAAGTTTTGATAGCCTTTCATAATACCACCTTTTAGATTGCCCAATAAGCATTATATCCCCCCTTTATTCTGTTTAATTTTATGACAACAATATGATGAAAACAGTGCACAATTCACAGTAAGGAGCATTGAAATGATGAATCTCATTCCCACACCCAAGACCAAATTAATATTAAGTACAAGGACTTTGAAAATATACAATTATTTTCCCTTGTATTAATATTGTGAACTAATAGTCGACTCTCCTGCTCCTCAGATGCTGCCTGAATGGCTGTGCTTTTTCAGAACCATACTTTTTGACCCTGATCTTCAGCATCTGCAGTTCTCACTTTCCCCCGCTAATATTCACTCATAATCATTTTCTTGGCAGCAATATCACTGTGTGTTTAAACATGTTCGTCAGGTATGAATATATTTTCAATTGCTTTTGTCTATCTCAGAGCTCAGTAATGTGGGATGTGACGGTCAGTGTCTGTGTGATGCTCGGTATGTAGGCCATGCCTCTTAGAGATTGTTCAATTGTTTCAAACAGCATATTCCTTCAGCTGTTTACACCAAATAGCTTACTGCCTGGACCCAACCAGCCTGAGCTCACAAAACCCAACGTACAGTGTCCAGAATTGGGCAGGTCTGGACAATATTTTTCATGTTAATTTATTCATGGAATATAATAAGACCAGTATTTATTGCTTGTACCTTGTTGCCCTTGAGAAGGTGGGGTGAGCTGTTGCACTGCTGCAGCCCATGTGCTGTAGGTAGACTTACAATACCATTAGAGAGGGAACTTGAAACAGTGACACTGAAAGAACGGCAATATACTTCCCAATCAGCTTGATAGATGGCTTGGATTGGAACACGCACATGGTGGTCCCATGTATCTGTTTCCCTTGTCCTTCTTGACGATCATGGTTTCAGGGTTGTAAGGAGCCTTGGTAAATTTCTGCAGAGCACCGTGTAGATGGCAGGCATTGCTGCTCCTGAGTGTCAGTGGATGAGGGGTGAAGCTGCACTCACGTAGGCAAATTGAGGTATTTAATCACACGCACATTCAACATGAGTCTTTTTGATGGGAGACAGGCTTTCCGAAATTTTGAGGCGAGTCATTCTTGTAGGATTTCTTGCCCCTGACATATTATTGTAGCCAATGAATTAATATGTGTTAAAGGGTGGCGCTGGAAAAGCACAACAGGTCAGGCAACATCTGAGGTACAGGAGAGTCAATGTTTTAGCATCAACCCTTCACAGGAATGGATAATGAAATTATAGGGTCAGTCCAGTTCTGGTTAACGGTAATGCCCGGGATATTGCTAGATGGGTGCTCAGTGATGGTGGTGGCATTGAACATTAACGGATATGGTACACTTTTCTATTGTTAGAGGTAACTGTTGTCTGGCATGTGTGTAATGGAAATGGTCCTTGTCACTGTTAAGCACACACCTGCATATTTCCAGATCCTGTTACATTTGGGGAAGGACTGCTTCAGTATCGGAGTAAATCACGAATGGTGTTGACCATTGTCCAATCATTGGCAAACATCCCCAGTTGTGACTTTACAGTATAGGGATGGTCGTTTATGAAGTAGCTGAAAATTATTGGGCCTAGGGCAGAGAGCATTCTTACAGCTCAGTGATGCTGTCCCTCTCTCTGAGCTAGAAAGCTGGCTTCTAGTTCCACCTGCTCCAGAGGGGTCTAACAACATATCTGAATGGAATAATGTTACAGTATCTTCCCCAAGGAGCTGAGCGAGGATTTGGTTAGCTCAATCAGTTGGACGTCTAGTTTGCAATACAGATTAATGCCAACAGTGTGAGTTCAGTTCCTGCACTGAATGAGGTGTCTGAAAAGGGCTGTCTTACTCAACCTCTCCCTTGCTTGAGGCATGATGACTATCTAGTAAAACTGCCTCTACTCGCATCTATCTAACAAGAGAACAACCCTGTCCTGCCTTTCCATTTCTGGTCTACAGGTTTACTCAGAAACCCGTCCCCTGGGGAACTGCTGCGGAGATGTCTGCTCCCCACCAACCCCAGCCACCTTCCTTTGTACCAGGTATAACTTCAGCCAGTGGAAACGAATCCTATTTGCTCCAGCATTGCTGTTAATCCTGGATACGACACTTGGTCAAATGCAATAATGATGATGTTAAGTGCACTCACTTCCAGAATTCATCTTGTTGTACATCGTTAAACCAAGGCTTCAATGTGCCCAAGGGATGAGAGCTCAAACTGAGCTTCATTGAGCAGGTTGGGGCTGAGGCAGTGCTGCTTCACTCCACTGTAGATGACATCTTCCATCACTTTTTTAATGTTGGGGATTAGAGCAATGGGGCAGTCATTGATTGATTGTCTGATGTTTTGTCTGTGTGTGTACAGGACACACCCTGATAGTTTCCCACATTGTCAGGTAGGTGTCAGTGCTGTAACCCAGCAGGAACAGCCTGAAAGGAATGTTCTCAGGGCCCACAGCCTTTGCATTCCCTATCCCTCCAGCCGTTTGGAGTTAGCACACACAGTGAATCAGATTAGCTGATGACTGCTATTTGGAGAAGACTAAAATAGATCATCCCATTGACACTTCGGTCTGAACATGGGTGTATGTTTTAGCCTTAGCTTTTCTATTATTGGACTGGGCCCTTCCACCATTGAGGAAGGCGATATTTGTGGATCCTCCTCCTCCAGTGAGTTGTTTGATTGACCACACAATTTACGTTGACAGCTTGTGACAGGATTGCAGAGATTAGGTCTGATTTGTTGGTTAGATTTATCCATGCTATTTGGTAAGTAAGTGGTCCTGTTTGGTAACGTCCCCTCATTGTGAGGTATAACTGGTACTGCTCTTGACCGGTCCTCCTGTGTTCCTCATTGAACAAGGGTTTATCCCCTGGCATGATGGTCAGGGTAAAGTGCAGCATATGCCAGGCAGTGACAGTGAAAATTGTGCTGGAGTACAATTCTGCTGTTGGTAATGATCCGAATCAACTCTCACAGGCCAGTGCTGAGTTCTAGATCTCTTTGAAATCTGTCCCGTTTAGCATGGGGATTGTATCTCTCACATGTGCACTTGTGCGTGTGTGTAAACACACGCACACACACTATTGACAGTGTACAAGTGGGACTTTCTCTATAGAAATACTGTATGCTTGTCACCGTTCCCAATATGGTCCTCGATCAATGTGTCTGCAGCCGGTAGTTTGGTGAGGGTGAGGTCAAGTATGTTTCTCCCTGTCAGTCGTACCCTCTCGATCCGGTGCTGACCCAGTCTCTCAGCTATGTCCTTTTGGACCCGACCATCTCGATCAATAATGCTGCTGCTGAGCTCCTCTTGGTAGTGGGTTTTAAATGGCCCACCCAGTAGATATTCTTCAGCTCATTCACTCTGTCAGTGCGTCCTCCAAGAGTTGTACAATGTAGAGGGACACTGATCCATCAGCTGAGGGAAGGGAGTCAGCAAGAGGTTTCCATGTCGGTGTTTGATCTGACACTGTGAGATTTCATTATGTCACATTGTTGCTTGAGGAGTCTGTTGAATGCCTCTCCCACATCTCGCCCTAGCCCCCAGACGTTAGGAAGGAGGGATTTCCAGTGTCCGCAGTGCTTTTATTTTTTTTTTCACTTTCAATCGAATGGCCTTTTCTGTACTGTATGACACTCACTCTATGACTGTTGTGATTGGAAAGTGCAAGGTCTCACTCCTTCAGTTCCTCCAAGTACCTTTTCTATTCCACAGATTTCTGAATTATCTTCTCTATTAAGAATTGCATAATTCCATTATTAAACTACGTGTTTCTCTGCATCTTTCCCTGTCATCTCCTCCAGCCGCTACATCCATCTGTATCTCAGTAACCCTCTGTATCTCCACAATCTTTATCTCATTCTCCAGCTCCATCTATCACTGTAAATACCGCCTGCCCCTACCCCCCTCCCAATCTCTCTAATATCCAGCTGCTACATCTGTCCCCATATCCTGTGAATGAATTATAAAATATCTCTATAACATGTTCTAGCATGCACAGGCCATGCTATCTCTCAACCATCTCCAGGCTTGCTTTCGCATCTTTTTAACATCTCCAGCCTTGCTTTCCTATCTCTGTAACATCCCCTGTCTTGTTTTCCTCTCTCTGTAACATCTCTAGCCTTGCTTTCCATTCTTCCTGTAACATCTCCAGCCTTGCTTTCCTTTCTCCCTATAACATCTCCAACATTGCTTTCCTATCTCTCTGTAACATCTCCGGCCTTACTTTCTTTTCTCTGTAACATCTCCAGCCTTGCTGTCCTTCACACATCAGTGAATTGGTTATATATCTGCTCTTATATTTTCATCTTCCTTGGGCTCTATAAAATATCCCCAGCAGTGTGTCTGTCATCGTTTGGACCCTCACCTCGACTCATAAAGCCTCATTTGAAGATATGTCCAAGATATTGTCCCTCCTAACTGTTCCTTAATTAACAATGGAACACCACCTCCTCTTTAACACCCTCTCCTGTCCTGCCTATAGTTCCAGTACAACAGAATATTGACTTGTTAGCCCTGACCTCTCTCAAACACATCTCTGTGATGGCAAAAACGTTCCACCTCCACATGTCAACTCATTCCATTATCACAACAGTCTGTCTGATAATGCTCCCAACAGTAACATAAGCTGGAATATAACACCTGGAATACTCTGTGCCTCGGAGTTCCTCAATCATTCACTATTTGTTATCAGGCTGCCCTAACCATGAACCAAAATTGTAATTCTGGGACTGAATGAATATTTGTTGAATTGTAATTTCTTTTTTCAAAAATGTGTTCATCAAGTGCAACTTTCCAGAACTGTCAGCTCCACAGACAATGAGTTTCTGATGGTTAATTCCCCTCTCAGTGTGTGGAGGGGACAGCCCTCACTAATGGAGAAACTGAGGACTGCTGTTGATGGAGATAAGAGTTGAAAAGTGTGGTACTGGAAAAGCACAGGAGGTCAGGCAGCATCCGAGGAGCAGGAGAGTCGATAGTTCAGGCATGAGCTCTTTATCAGGAAGGCATTGTTTCATTCCTTTTTCTATGATTCTGTGATTCGCAGGACGTTGGGAATCACACTTGCTCAGCAAGGCAGCACTGTATATTGCACTGAAAAGGAAAGCAGTCAATCAGTTGGTTGGACAGGGTGTAGACAAGTTGAGGGGAAGTACAGACTTATTGAAGTACATACATAATGATAGATAAATAACCTGGGTCAGATGGGGTATACACAAGGGTACTCCTGGAAGTGATTGGTGTGACTTTGGTCATGATCTTTGCGTCTTCACTGTACACTGGAGTAGTACCAGATGATTGGGGGGTGGCAACTGTTATTCCCTTGTTCAGGGAAGGGAATAGGGATAACCCTGGGAATGATAAAACAGTCAGTCTTACACCAGTGGTGGGCAAAGTATTGGAGACGATGCTGAGAGACAGGATTTACAATTATTTAAAAGACCATAGTATGATTAGAGGTAGTCAGCATGGCTTTTTGAGGAGCAGGTCATGCCTCACAAACCTTATTGAATTCTTTGAAGATGTGAAAAAAACATGTTGATGAAGATAGACCAGTAGATGTGGTGAACACGAATTTTAGAAGGTGTTTGATAAGGTTCCCCGTTATGGGCTCATTCAGAAAGTAAGGAGGCATGGGACACAGGGAAATTTGGCCCTCTGGATACGGGTGTGGATAGCCCATTAAAGATGGCCCATCTGTGGTAGCAGATGGAAAGTATTCAGCCTGGAGCTCAGTGAGCAGTGGCGTTCCACAGGGATCGATTGTGGGACCTGTACTCTTTGTGATTTTTATAAATTACTTTGATGAGGAAGTGGAATGGTGGGTTAGAAAGTTTGTCAATGACATGACGGTTGATGGAGTTGTGGATAGTGTGGTGGGTTGTTGTAGGTTGCAACAGAACATTGACAGGATACAGAGCTGGGATGATAAGTGGCAGTCCGAGTTTAACCGTAAAAAGTGTGAATTGATTTAATTTGGAAGGTTGCATTTGTATACAGAATACAGGGTAAAGGCAGAATTCGTGGCAGTGTGGAGCAACAGAGGGATCTTGAGGTCCATGTGCATAGTTTCCTCAGTATTGCCACCTAAGTTGATAAGGTTGTTAAGGAGGTGTATGTTGTGTTGGCTTTCATTATGGGGAATGGAGTTTAAAGCTGAGGTTCAACCACACTTGGAATATTGTGTTCAGATCTGGTTGCCTCAGTATAGGAAACATGTGGAAGCCTCGGAAAGCGTGTAGAGGAGATTTACCAGGATGCTGCCAGGACTGGAGGACATGTCTTAGGAAGAAAGTTTGAGGGAGCTCGGGCTTTTCTCCCTGGAGCAAAGAAGGATGAGAGGTGACTTGATAGAGGTGTACAAGATGTTGAGAGACATAGATAGATTGGATAGCCAAAGTCTTTTCCCATGGCAAAAGTGGCTATCAACAAGGGGCGTAATTTTAAGGTGATTGGAGAAAGGTTTCGAGGGTATGTCAGACATGGTTCTTCACACAGAGTGGTGGGGTAGAGTGCACAGCCAGTGATGGTTAGAGTCAGATACATTAGGGATATTTAAGAAGATTCTTGGATCGGCACATGGAAGTTAGTTCAATGAAGGTTATGTATGTTAGTCTGATCGTAGATTAGGATAAAAGGCTGCCAAAACATTGAGAGCTGAAGTGCCTGCACTGTGCTGTACTGTTCTATGTTCCAAGTTTCACTCAGTTTGTGGATTCTCGTCAGTTGGTGAATGTGTGAGGGAGTGAGGTGTGTGAGGTCAGGAATCTAGGGAGGGACATTAGACCAAGACTTCCAGTTTTGATGTGCTTTGTTACATTCACCTAAGTGTCAGCACAATATGTGAGGTTATCAAGACCAGACAAAATCCACCAAGTTCAGTTATTAAAACGATTCTTGGCTTGCCATTTGCTCCTGGTTTCTTCAGATACATTCTGTTGGGTGACCTATGAATTAGTATCTGAGCATCCACAGACATGTATAATTTTATTTTGATCCTGGTGAATGTGAAGGTACACTTATTGGATATAGTTTCAGAGGGTTTCCTTTGAGACACAAGATGCTGCAATAGACTGTCAAAGGTGAACGTTTTCTCACAGTGTCTGGTCCAGGGGGCAGATGAATGGAGTCTGGGGGACATGCCAGATGTCATCACCATAAGTAACTCGTGCAGTGTGATTCTGACACTCAATGTCCATACATCGGCTCCCTGGGCCAGGCTGTGACTGAGGATGAATTTGTAAGGCATGGATCCTGGTCAGTCATTGGTATTTAATTTAGACAGCATTTGTACCTACACTGAGAGCAGTGATAGCCTGTTGGCTAGTTTCGTCCTGCTCAAGGTGGATTCCAAATGATTCTCTGTGAGGGAATGTTTGAATGACTGCCCTGACCTAGGTTGGAAACTGTCTGGTCAGATTCAGGAGCAGGCCAGTGTCTCACTCAGTGCCACAGGCAGCTGTGAGTCCAGTAGCACTGTACCCAAATTCAGGCCTTTTGGAATCCACTTTTAATCTCGGTCATGATGTAAAGTGATGGGTTTACTGACCTGAACAATGATCAGGAGTTTGCCATGTTTGTGACTTGGGCAATAATAAGCTATGAGCTACAATTATTCAACCGAACAATAACTGCATCATCTCTGAAAACAATAAGTTGATTCTATATTGATGGAATTAAAATATAATCACTGTCGAGAGACAGTGTGTTCTTGTTAGCGTGAAAGGAAAGTCTGGTAGGTACAGAGATTGATGAATGACTAAAGAAATTGACGGTCCGGTTAAGAAGAAGAAGGAAGCATACGACAGGTACAGACAGAATAGATCATGTGAATCCTTAGAAGATTATAAAGGCACTAGGAGTATACTAAAGAGGGAAATCAGGAGGGCAAAAAGGGGACATGAGATAGCTTTGGCAAATAGAGATATGGAGAATCCAAAAGGATTTTACAAATACAAAAGGGTAAATAGCGAGAAAATAGAGCCCTCAAAGATCAGCAAGGCGGCATTGTGTGGAACCGCAGGAGATGGAGGAGATACTAAACAAGTATTTTGTATCAGTGTTTACTCAGGAGAAGGAGTTGGAAGATGTAGAAATACAGAGAAATAGATGGTGACATCTTGAAAAATGCCCATATTACAGAGGAGGAAGTGCTGGATGTATTCAAATGCATACAAGTGGATAAATCCTCAGGACCTGATCGATCAGGTGTATCCTAGAACTCTGTGGGAAGTGAGGGAAGTGATTGCTGGGGCCCTTACTGAGATACTTGTACCATTGATAGTCACATGGGTGTGCCACAGGCAGGAGGTTGGTGAACTTGGTGCCACTGTTTAAGAAGGGTGGTAAGGAGAAGCCAGGGAACTATAGACCAGTAAGCCTGACATCAGTGGAGGGCATATTGTTGGAGGGAATCCTGAGAGACAGGATGTACATGTATTTGGAAAGACAAGGACTGATTAGCGAGAGTCAACATGGCTTTGTGCATGGAAAAATCATGTCTCACAAACTTGATTGTGTTTTTTTTTTGCAGAAGTAACAAAGAGGATTGATGAGGCAGAGCGGTGGATGTGATCTATTTTGACTTCAGTAAGGTGTTCGATAAGGTTCCCCATGGGAGACTGGTTAGCAAGGTAAGATCTAATGGAATACTAACCATTAGGCAGAACTAACCATTCGGATACAGAACTGGCTCAAAGGTAGAAGACAGAGGGTGGTGGTGGAGGGTTGTTTTTCATATTGGAGGCCTGTGACCGGTGGAGTGTCACAAGCATTGGTGCTGGGTCCACTACTTTTTGTCATTTATATAAATGATTTGCGTGTGAGTATAATATTTATAGTTGGTAAATTTGCTGATGACACCCAAATTGGAGGTGTAGTGGACAGCAAAGAAGGTTATCTCAGACTACAACGGGATCCTGATCAGATGGGCCAGTGGACTGAGGAGTGGCAGATGGAGTTTAATTTAGGTAAATGCGAGATGCTGCAAGTTGCGACAGCAAATCTTAGCAGGAGTTATACTCTTAATGGTGAGGTCCAAGGGAGCGTTGCTGATCAAAGAGATCTTAGAGTGCAGGTTATTGTTCCTTGAAAGTAGGGTCACAAATAGATAAGATAGCGAAGAAGGCCCTACTTTCAAGGAACAATAACCTGCATTCTAAGATCTCTTTGATCAGCAACGCTCCTTAATTATGGTTTCCTTAATTAGTCAAAGCATTTTACAGTGGTTGGAAGGTCATGTTGCGGCTGTACAGCAAGTTGGTTAGGCCACTTTTGGAATATTGTATGCAATTCTGGTCTCCTTCCTATTGGTAGGATGTTGTGAAACTTGAAAGGGTTCTGAAAAGATTTACAAGGATGTTGCCAGGGTTGGAGGGTTTGAGCTATAGCTGGGGGTTGAATGGGCTGGGGCTATTTTCCCTGGAACATTGGAGGCTGAGGGGTGACCTTATACAGGTATATAAAATCATGAGGGGCATGAATCAGGACATAGACAAGGTCTTTTCCCTGGTGCGCAGAACTAGAGAGTGCAGGTTTAGGTTGGGAAGGAAAAAATATAAAAGAGATGTAAGGGGCAACCTTTTCACACAGGAGGTGGTACGTTTATGGAATGAGCTGCCAGAGAAACTGGTGGAGGTTAGTACAATTGCAACATTTGAAAGGCATCTGGATGGGGATATGAATATCCCCATAAACTGGATGGGGGTTTGGAGGGATATGGGCTGAGTGCTGGCAGGTGGGAGTAGATTGGGTTGGGATATCTGGTCAGCATGGACGAGTTGGAACAAAGGGTCAGTTTCCACGGTATATATCTCTTGAACCCTGTGACTATAATTTAGAAATGACAATAAGTTGACATGCACTGTCAAATAATTAAATGTTGATATTATTAAATTGTAGCATACAAAAAGTTGAAAACTTGCTATTTTTAGAATGAATGATAAAGAACAATGAACATTCCAACACAGGAACAGACCTTTTGGCCCTCATGGTCTGTGCTGATCCAGATCCCCTATTTTCTAAACCTGTCACCTATTTTCTAAGGGTCTGTATCCCTCTGCTCCCTGCCCATTCATGTATCTGGCAGATACATCTTAGATGACGCTATCGTTCCTTCCTCTACCACCTCCACTGGCAACACGTTCCAGGCTGCCACCGTCCTATGTGTAAAGAACTTTCCACATATATCTGTCCTACACCTTTCCCCTCTCACTTTGAACTCATGATCCCTAGTATTTGAGTTTCACAATCTGGGGAAAAACCTTCTTGCTATCCACCCTGTCTATGTTTCTCTTGATTTTGTAGACCTCAACCTTCGTCTTTATCATGAAAGTAATCCTAATCTGCTCAATCTTTCTTCATAACCAGCAACCCCATACCAGGCAACATCCTGGTGAATCTACTCTGTGAATCTTCGTTTGTCCTTGTGTCTGCCAAACATTTCTCCGGTTACCCTCTAGCTCCTTATATATGACATTAGATTAGATTACTTACAGTGTGGAAACAGGCCCTTCAACCCAACAAGTCCATACTGACTCGCTGAAGCACAACCCACCCAGACGCTACATTTACCTCTTCACCTAACACTACGGGCAATTTAGCATGGCCAATTCACCTAACCTGCACATTTTTGGACTGTGGGAGGAAACCGGGGCACGCGGAGGAAACCCACGCAGACACAGGGAGAATGTGCAAACTCCACACAGACAGTAGCCTGAGGCGGGAATTGAACCCGGGTCTCTGGCACTGAGAGGCAGCAGTGCTAACCACTGTGCCACCATGAATAAAAGTTCTTCGGGTTTTTTATCAACCCTGTTTGCTAAAAATATCTCATGGCCACTTTTCGCCCTCTTAATTCCCCGATATTTATTGTGAAATGTGGTTAGTGAAAAGAACTCAAACATTTGTTTGTGTGAGTGGGAACTCAGACCTTTACGAGGTGTTTTGCGCCAAAATATATTTGAAATCTGTCTCAGTGCAAATAAAAAGCAGGAGAAGAAATCTCTTGGGAAGAGTAATTTTCAGCCACTGTCCCCCCAAAGTACTTCTGAGGTAGAAAAGAGTGAGGATATGGAACAAGGGCACAACAGTAACTATGGGTGGTTTAAACATGCAAATTGACTCAATTAATCAACTTGACAGCGATATCTCAAACAAAGATTCGTGGAGTGTATGAGAGACTATTTCTGAGAGCAGGATGTCATGGAACCAACCACAGAATGGGCTAATTTAGATTTGATATTATGTAACAAGGAAGGGTTGGTGGATGAGCTTTGCCCTGGACAGAGTAACCACAACTTGCTGGAGTTTCACATTCAGATTGAAAGAGTGAAGACTGAGTCATAAATGGAGTTTCAGTGTTCGGCAATGATAATTATACTAGCCGAAGGAAGGATTCACCCTGGGTGGACTGGGGTAGAAAAGAACAGTCAAAGGCAGTACAGATGAAGACTTTTGGCAAAAAATTAGGGAGATATTAAAGACCAAAGACGAATTGCATAACAGAGAAAATCATCCATATCTTGATAAGGAAGTCAAGGATAACATGAAGGCAAATCCCAGGGCATTTCTTACTGCACAAGTTAATCACACTGTGGAGGATTGGGCAAGTCAGTGGCCTCTTAGAGTTATGGCTGAATTCTTATGTGATAAACCCAGATAATGTTTGCGTGAGAAAGGTTCAAATCCTGCCATAGTAAGTGGCAGAGCATGACTTCAAATCTGGAATTAAGAGACTGATGGTGGTTATGAATCAATTGCCAAGAAAAACTCACCGGGTTCACTCATGTCCTTTTGGGAAGGAAACTGCCATTCTACTGTAGATTCACCACTGACAGGCTGAAGGCATTTCCCATTAACTCCGTTCGAAAAGATCTTCTCTTGACTCTCAGGCTATGACCTTGAGTCCTTTCTCTCCTAACAGTTGATGAATCTTCCCAACATCTACTCTGATGCGTCCAGTGAAGAGACCCAGTCCAGGTCGGAGTCAATCTCGGTCATGCTGCAGAAACATGACGGAGAGATCGAGAAACTCGGGCAGCATGTCAAGGGAGCAGAGCAATGGACCGTGGCCTCTGAGACCACTGCTGAGTCATCCATGGGTCAGGTCTGGGCCCTTGGACATCGAGTCCCGACCTTATTGGAACATATTAATGACCTCAGCAATCGAGGTCATCGGGAAAATATTCGGTTGCTGGACCTTCAAGAATGGGAGGAGAAAGGGCAGCTAGTTGGTTTCCTGGAGCAATGGCTCCCATAGCTGCTGAAACTGGAGTGGGAACTGGGCTGGTTGCTGGTTGAGCGGGCCCGTCAGGTTGCTGTGCGCTAGCTCGGGTCGGACCAGTGCGCCCGCCAGATCCTAGTTCAACTTCAAAATTAGAGGGAAAGATAGATGCTGCTAGAATCCGCCAGAGAGTTGGAAAAGGATCCCCTTGCCATCATATACAAGGGCTCCAGGATAATGTTGTTCTCTGGCTGTGGTCCACAAGAGGAAGGCATTTGATGAGGCAATGAAGCATCTGATGGACTTAAATATTCAATATTCTATGCGATATCCGGCAATGCTATGGTGCAGTCATGGAGGATCTGTATATAACTTCAGATCACCGGAAAAAGTAAAAGAATTTCTGGATGCTCTAAATTGACTGCAAGATTTGAAGTGTATGGGTAATGACTTTATTTTGCCCCTCTTTTCTTCTTTTTTCCTCCTCTTTTCTTCCTTTTTTCTCTTTTCTATCTTTCCCTGGTGGTGGTGAGGGAGGGGAAGTGCTAGTTCCTTAACGTTTCTATGGACTCATTTTGTGTGGTTTATTTGATTATTGGGAGACGTTTCTGACTTTTTTTTTGTTTGATTATTACTTGCTGAGATTTCAATTTTATATATTTTCATCTTGTGTTGTTTTGCTAAGTGTATCGAGGTGTTGGTGTGGGGGATCGCTTCTGTCTTAGAAAATGTTGGAATTTGTTTGCTCTACTTTGTAATGCCTGGGCCGATGGCATGCCTCTGGCTGGGAAATGTTATGGTGGGATTATTGGAAGGTAGTAGTGCCTCCTCTGAAGAAGAGGGGAAATCTCCTTTTGACAATGTTTTATGTTATTTGTTTTTAGGAATAGTTCTTAGTTGCTTTGATTCAGCTGTTTTAAAGAGTGTTTTATGTGAGAATCATTTTTGATTTTTATTCAATGTATTTTGGGTAGTGTTCTCCCTCCTGGGGGGCATCGGGCTTACTAGAACTATCATGGCTAGTCATTCGTATAGGTGGTGCACCTGGAATGTCAAGGGGAGCCACTCATTAATCAAAAGGAAAAAGATATTATCAAGTCTTAAAAAAAAAGACAGGGTGGATGTAACCCTTCTACAGGAGACATATCTACTTGATAAGGAGCATTCGAAGCTGTAACAGGGTGGATTTGGCAAGGTGTTCTTTTCATGTTTCAGCTCAAAAAGTAGGGGAGTTGCTAACTTTACTGTTAAGAATCTCCCCTTCCAAATTCTAAGCCAGATAAAAGATGACTGAATGATATATATTAATTAAAGCCCTAATATATGGAGCGGAATATGAGATTTTGAATCTCTATTGCCCGCCGGTGCACCATTTACATTTGTAATGGAAGTGATCTCCAAGTTGATGGCTCTTAGGGTGCGCCATAATATTAGAGGGGGAGATTGTAATTGTATCATCGGCATGGGTGGACAGAATACCTAAGAGCTCTGGGCATATCTTTGAGATCTAGGTGTTGGCGGATCTGAGTAGGGAGTTGCAGCTGATAGGTGTGTGGAACTGTCTTCACCCCGGGGGTAGAGACTTTACTTTTTATTCTTATCCACACAAGTGCCATACCAGAATTGATATGTTTCTGTCCACTCGACCCTTTTGAACTCAATATTGTTTTGTAAAGTAGGCAATATAACTATTTTCGAACATGCCGCTGTATATATGAAGGTTAAGATCGGTGATGACAAGATAGCTTTCCGACATTGGCGTATGGACCTTTCTTACTGAAGGATAGTAAGTTCATAAAATATTTCTCGCAGGAATTTAAAACCTTCCGGGATATCAACTCAAACACAGCCAGTAACCCTTCGGTGATGTGGGAACGGTTAAGGCATATGTATGAGGCTTGGTTATCTTATATTCTGTGAGCCCGAAAAGACAAAAGGGAGAACAAAAGTGTCTGCTCGAGGTTTGCCTGAAGGCGGTGAGACAGTGTACGTGGATAGACCCTCCATTACTAAACTACAGCTGATCACAGTCCTTAGGGTAACTTTGAATTCCACACTTACTCAAACAGCAAAGAGGGAGATATTATTTGTGAAACAGAGATTATTTAAATACAGTGACAAGCCTGGCAGGTATCTAGCATTTGTTGCCAGAAGAAAAAGGCTCCCCAAGCCATTACGCCTATTAGAAAGAGCGCTGGTACCTTGACTTGTGATCATGAAATGAGCAATGCAGCCTTTAAAAAGTTCTGTTTCAAATTGTATAGGCCAAAGGGCTATGAGGATAGAACGAGGAAGATAGCGTCTTTTTTAAAAAAAAATGTTTGGCCCTCCAGGACCTAACCTCAGAGAGGGTGTTGTTATTGAATGTCCCCTGGCAACCCAGGAAATACAGGATGAGGTTAGGCAGCTCCAGGGTGGCAAAGCGCTCAGACCAGATGGATTCCAGGCTGAGTTCTATAAAGAATTTATTGGGGAATTAGCCGGGTTACTTATAAATATGCATAATTATTCACATAGTCAGGGCTGCCTCTCGCCTTCTCAGAGAGAAGCAAATATTTCTCTCATTCTTAAGAAGGGAAAGGCCCCAGGTGACTGCTCTTTGTATAGACCTATATCCTTGTTGAATGTGGATTTTGAAGTTCTCAGAAAAATATTGGCATTAAGACTGGCGAGGGTTCTACCATTTGTTATAAAAGAGGACCAGACGGAGTTTATAAAGAGCCACAGATCAACTAATAACATTAGAAGAGTCTTAATATGGTATAAGCCTGCCAGGAGGGAGCGATACTTGTATTAGTTATCTCCCTAGAGCAGAGAAGGCATTTGATTGGTTAGAATGGACATATCTCTTTTATGCTCGGGAATGGTTTCATGTTGGAGAGGTCTTTACTAAATGGGTTACTTTATTAATTAATGATCCCAAAGCTGCTGTTTCAGTTCGGATAGTGTTAGCGTTGGGAGAGGTTGTCGACAGGATTGCCCTCTCTCACCATTATTATTTACGCGAGTGATTGAGCTGTTGGCGGAAGCTATATGAGTCGACCCTAATACAATGGTTCTGGAGGTTAGATCAGGTAAGCACAAAGTTACTCTCTATGCAGATGGTGTCCTCCTTTTCTTAAATGGTCCATTGACACCTGTGCCCTGCTTAATTGAAGTGGTTAACTTATTTGGTATGTTCTCAGGTTATAAAATCAATTTAATGAAATCGGAGGCCATGCTGCTGGGAGCTCTTGCCAGTCTATCTAATTTTCCGGATAGATCCCGTTTCCCCTCTCGGTGGTTACTGGGAGGATTTCTTTACTTCGGTAATTTTAATACTCCAGCATTCAGTCAGCTATATAAACCCAATTATACACATTTGAGAAAGTAAGATAGGACCTTCAATGCTGGGAAGATCTCCTGATATCCTGGCGGAATAGAATAGCTTTAGTCAACATGAATATCCTACTTTGCCTTTTGTACGCTGTGAGAATGCTCTCCTTGATGCTGTCGAGACAGGTGCTGCGTAAGCTTTATGGTTGGCTCGGCTCCTTTACTTGGAGTAATAGACGGTCCCTTATTAAATTAGAGAAGCTACAGCTTCCACAAGTAAGGGGTGGGCTGGATTTTCCGGATTTCAAGAGGTACGAATTGAGCTCTCTATTATCCTACGTTCCTGATTGGGTCTCTTGTGAACCACAGTCAATCTGGTTACATATTGAAGCCTCCCTAGCAAAATATCCCATCATCAATCTACTATTTATGGACAAGATGAGAGTTATTACGGATCATTGTAAACATTCTATTGTATTAAATACAATCAAAGCCTGGAGGATACTGCGACAGGATGAGGGTAAACTACAAAACAACCTCCCTTATACCCCTCTCGTGGGAATGTTGGGGTTCCAGCCAGGGCTGAGTGATGCTGTACTCAGAGCCTGAGAGTGCAAAGGTATCTCCTGTTTGGGAGATCTGTTCGATGGGGAGGTCATGATGTCCTTCGAACAGCTGCATCAGAAGTTTGGGCTGCATAGCAAAGATCTTTTTTGATATTTTCAAATAGGAGACTTTTTACAAAATAAGACCATATTGATAATTAATCCTTATAAATCGGATAGGGAAAGGAGGGTGCATCGGCCAATGTGTCCACCCGCGGTCAGTACTCTCTACCACAAACTATTTAATCAGGTATCAAAGGACATGGAACGGTTGTATAAAACCCTAGAGACAAGAATTGGGGATGGAAATCTTCTTAGACGTGTGAGAGGGCATCTGGGAAAACGCCAGGAAGATCTCTGTCTGTAACAGAATTCAGGCTATGCAATTGAAGATACTTCATAGGGCTCAGATGGCACCTGAGTGACTTGCAAAGTTCAAGGCAGGAGCATCTCCAATGTGACCCATATGCAAAATATTAGTTAGTAATCTCACGCATTGTCTGTGGACTGGCCATAAGATCTGCAGGTAGTGGGGCAGAGTAGCGAATGCCTTGGCAAAGATTTTGGTTACGGAGATTGGGTTGAACCCAGTCTCTCTACTTTTGGGCTCCCCAAATTTCGCCTCTTTGGAAGTACACGGGAGGAAATTATTCACTATCCTTTCCTTTCGTTCGAGGAAAGATATTTTATTGAGTTGGTTATCCGAAGGTCCCCCAGGAGTTTCAAATTGGCACAGGATAGCCATGGAATATATCCCACTTGACTTCCTTGTGAATATGGTGCACCAAAAAACGTAATTATTTTATACAACATGGCAGCCCTTTTTGAACTACATTGACACAGATATATCAGCCACGTTGTTCAGGGCCTTTGCTTAGCCGTGGGGATGGTTCTGGCTGGTTCGGCGGCTCCCGGGAGGAGGAATCCCATATAAATACCAGTTCTGTTATGATTTAATATACATTTATATTGAATTTGTATCTAGTCATTTATTTACTTTTTTTTCTTTTCTCCTTTTATCTATTGTCAGTAATGCAGGATATCCTATTTCATGTTTTGGTATTTTGTAGAATAGATTAATAGTTTTTTTTACAAATTCTATATTGGGGTTGTTATTATATTGTAAAACAGAATACACTAGTTTGTACTATTTTTGTAATTTTGTAAAATATTTTTAAAATCTTCTGTTTTCAATAAAAATATCTACAAAAAAAAGGTGTCACATTCGCACATTTCTCAGCTTCTGGGGCCCTCACTGATTGTAGAGATTCCTGAAAGAATACCATTAATGCCTCCATCCAGCTTATTTATACATTTCGTTTTTCGAGCAATTTCTCCTCATCAGCTCTGCGTCCCCACTCTTTTGAGTATTTGGGACATTATTCATGTTATCCACCGTGAATTCCCCAGTCATCCATGGTTGCCTCATCCTCCCTGTACAATGCATCTTTTACCTTGGGATGAATCTCTGCTGTGACTCCTAAATTGCTCTGAGAAACTCCCGCCATTACTATTCCACTGTTTTTCCTGCTACATTCTTCTCCCAGTCAATTCAACTCAGACCCTCCCTTTGCAGTTGCCTTTATTCAGCTGTAATGTTAACTCCGGTTCTACCTTCTCCCTCTCAAATTGAAGAATAGGTTCAAAATAATATTATGATTACTGCCTTCAAAGGGTTCCTTCACCTTAAGTTTCCTTATCAAGTCTGCCTCATTGCACAACACTAAATCCAGTATTACCCGTTCCCTTGTTGCCTGCACCATAAGCTGCTCCAAAAAACCATCTCATAAACATTCCACAAATTCCTTTCCTTGCAAACCATTACCAGTGATTCTCCCAGTCCAACTGCATATTGAAATCCCACTAGTCACTGTAACTTTGCCTTTCCTACACGTGTTTTTTTTCCATCTCCTGTTATGTTCTGTGCCCCAGCTCCTGACTACGATTCAAAGGCCTGTACATAAGTCCAACTATGGTTTTGCACCTTTGTGGTTCCTCAATTCTGCCCACACACATTCCATACCATCTAACTCTATTTCAAGTAATGGTAACTCAGTGATGGGACTGCAAAATACTTCAGCATTGCCACAAATTTATAGCTAAGGCATTGAGTAAAAATATTTCATTTTCGCCACGGTGTATTTCTTTGGCCAAATATCCTGTCTGTATTATGGAAGAATACAAACTTTTGAAAATGTGACAGAAGGACGATATGATGAGGACATGAGTCTATAAAGAGATTAAGGTGGGTCAAGTGAACAGCCAAATATTGGTGTATGGAACACTGTTGGAAAATATGTCTGTGCTCAAAGTTGTTTGAGGGTTGAATGGAAACGCAGGGTATTGTTTCAATAGAGAGATTAGCTTGAGGCACAGAGGGACCGAGGAACCGGGCACCTGGATTACAAAATAAAACCTTTAGGTGCACATCATTTTTTTAGTGAGGTAAGTTAAATGTTGAAAGTTTCGGAAACAGAATACATTTAAAAGTAGGGAATATTTTCTACAGCTCTACAAGGTAGTAGTTTAACCACATTGAAAGTGCTATGGCCAAAATGATATGAAATGCTGTCCAGAGAAGATTCATTCAGCTGACTCTTGTGAGGACCATTTATTACAGGAGGAAATCTTGAACTGACTGGCCATGGATCTACTAGGGTTTAGGCGAACAACATGTGATCTTGTTTAATCACAGAATATTCCAAGTAGTCTTTTCAAGTTGAATTCTGAAATAATATTTCAATTTGTGTGAGAGATTACCATGAGTGGATGGGCTGTAAAACTGAAGAATATCTCAGTGAAGAAGATGACGATTTGGTGTAATCCTCTCAATGTGATGTGTCTTTGTGGAACTCTCTTCCCAGAGAGTGATGAGGGATAAGACATTGAATATTCCTAAGACAGATTCTTGACTAAGAATGACGCACTAACGTTGTCAAGGCAAAGGAGGAATGTGTGATTGAGGCACAATCAGATCATCCACAATCTTATCGCATAATGAAGTTATTTTAATCCTTACTCCTGATGCTAGTTTCCACATTTCTGTTGTCTTTAGATACTGAAAAACTTATGACACGTTACTCTTGAACATGAAGACTTTTCCTTTCAGATTATTGAGCACAGCTTTCCATATGTGACTTTTAAATGGGACTCAAATGCACTCAGGAAAGATTCATGATGCTGTAGAGAGGTCAGGAGCAGAGGACAAAGGGAAAGCCTCACTTGAAACTGCTTTAGAAATCAGATTGGGTCGAATGGACAACTTTAACAATGCAGATTCCTGTCAGTTGTTCTTGTGACGTGCGTTTCATTGGCAAGGCCAGCATCCTGTTGCCTGTGTTTAATTTCTGATCAGAATATGGTGGTAAACTCCTGGGGTTCTTGTCATGCAGGAACACTAACAGGCATGTTACAAAGAGAGAAACGGGGTTATTAACAATTTGATAGTGAAGGGAGAATGATATAGCTTCAAACCCTGTGTGCCCTTGGAGATTGTATTCCTCACTCTCTGATGCTCACAAACTATGAAAATAGTGAGATCACGTTCTCTGTTTCCAACAATTAAAGTGACAGAGGCATACAGCACACAAACCGGCCCTTCAGCCCAATGCAACTACGCCAGCCAAAAAAACACCAAATTAAATTATTCCCAGTTACCTGAAGATCTATAACCTACTATTCCCTGGCATTCCCTGCGTTACTGTGTATCTGTGAGCTGAGCTTTTATGTTCTTCCAATATATGCACGAAATGGTTTCACGGAAATAGATCTCACAACATCAAAGACAAACTCATCAGATCAATAAAATGGCCTCATTGTTTAATAATTATCAGAAAATCGGATTGTCTTTTTAGTTCATTTGGGATTTTAATGGAGGTTAATTGCCCATGAGACGTTCCAGTCCAGTTGGTGCTGGTCCATCCAAGTGGCTGTTGAGAGAGTGTGCCAGCTGTTCATCTCATGTGCTGGTTTAACTGGGAGTAAATATTACCGGTGATGGATGGAGTGTTAAACAAGCCGCCACGCTGTGATGAACAGCTCGCAAGATAACAGACTCTTTGTCAATACGAATATATGGGAAGGAATTTATTAGTCTTCAGAGAAATAACAACCTTACACGAGAAGTCTATATAATAATGAAGCGAAGTCTGTTTTCATGTTATTGGCGAACTTAAAATAATGGCGTCAAACAGCTGAAATAATGTTGATGCTGTTGTTGGATGATTCTTTCACTGAGTATGTGAATTTTCCTGGATGAGCTCAGAGATGGCTGGTGGGCAGTCCTATGTTGAGTAAGTACTGATACTCAATGGGATGATGCTTGTTTGTAATCTCGCCACTTACTGAGCACAGTTCGATTTAACGAACCAACATATCCAATTAGCTGCTGCTTCAGAATATACCAAAGCTTTCATGTCTGCCACCACATGGAATCATGTAATAAAGACACGGCCCATCGAGTCTGCAACACCCAGTGCTGATACAAGTGCTTTATAAAGTTTGTGAGGTTACCTTCCTGAACCGCCCTCCCAGGCAATGCATTTTTGACACATATCACGCTCTGTATTCGAAACAGATTTCACAAATCCTCTCTTAGTATCTTCTCTTTCACTTCAAACGTATTTCTCCTTGTTTTTGACTCTTTGACTGCAAGGAATAGCTGTTGTCTGTTCACTCGTCCCATACCTCTCATGCTGTAATACACTTCTGTCAGGTTCTCCCCAAAAGTAAATGTAACGTATCTTCATGGTTTGAGTTCTCTCTTGTCTTGTTACATCTTCCAAAATGCAGCATCTCACACATTTCAGTGTGACCGTTTATCAGTCATTGATCTGACCATCTCACAATCCGTTTGTACCCTCTTGTAACCAACACGTTCCTGCTCACTGTGACCCACCCGGCTAATCATTGTGTCATCTATAACATGCTTTATCATCCTCCAACATCCCCTCCATCTCCCACATTCTTGTCATCAACATTTATGAATTTCAGAAACAAACCTTGATTTTCTTCCTGTTCTACAGATGTTGTTGCAGAATTGGGAATTCCAGTCTCTTGTTTCTCCTATTTTGGTGAATTTACAGCGTGAATCAGCTGTGGTCTTTTGTAAGGGAGCCACAAATATTATTTTGGACATGGAGATGAATTCTGCTTTTATACTCCACCACTCTGCATGTATTATTCATATGGCTTGGCCATCATTAACCTTGGACTAACTTTTGGCACCTTGCCCTGAAATATTCCCATTTTACTTGGGCCTGCAGCTTACTCTTCACAACATTCGCTGCAATACTCAGAGTTAAAAGAACTTTTTAAGCTGCAGGATGGACACAGGCTTATTCATTAATTTTGTTTGAAAGAGCTAGAGCAATGATGATAAAGATTGAATTAAATTCCGGATTATAAACACACTATAGATGATCAATTCACATTCTCATTTCTACGTTGAATTGGAAGAAAATTAAAAGAATAAATACCCACCGTTCTGAATATTGTTTCAAATGTGATGTCATGTTGAAATAATGCATAAAGGAAGCCCATGCATCAATTTTCTTTTGAATATTGCGAAGACATTGTTCAAATAAAGAGTGTTCTTGCCTTTTGCTCCTTATTCTTTCAACTGATCTTCCCGTGTAATTTGAGGTGAGATCAGACTGACTTCCCTTTCAATCGAAGCATGACTTGACTGAGGGTGGAATCAAGGACCCTGAGCAAAATGGTGATTAATGGGAATTAGAGAACATTCTGCACTGGGAATGGGAACAATGGAAAAATTAGTCTCTACAAGGTATCTTCCAAACTGCATGTCATCCTGACTAGGGACTCACTTGCTGTTCCTTCACAAGTATTTGTTAAAAATCTTGGAATGTCCCTACAAACAGCTCTGTCTGGATCTGCATCACTTCGGATTGAAGCGGTAAAACAGGGCAACACTGTGTCGCTTATTCCAGAGTCATTGGGGATGACAAATAAAGTCTGCCCTTGCTAGTGCCTTCCAAAACCCTCAATGAATATATCCTGTTAAAAAGTACAAGATATTTTATGTTTTCATCGTT
Organism: Hemiscyllium ocellatum; assembly: GCF_020745735.1. Classification (NCBI taxonomy): domain Eukaryota; kingdom Metazoa; phylum Chordata; class Chondrichthyes; order Orectolobiformes; family Hemiscylliidae; genus Hemiscyllium; species Hemiscyllium ocellatum. The sequence continues at coordinate 63,021,701 of NC_083420.1, forward strand.
GTATGTAAACTCTCGGAAAGGTAAGACCTTGCTGGATGAGTATGATGCCAGTGACATCAGGAGCATGATAAAACATTGGTAACAATTGAGATCATTACTTCAATCAGTGATTTCAGAGGATTGATCATGTGATGTCATGACCACGGAGTTCAACATTTTCAGAATTCATTATGACAGTGGCAATACATTATCGGTATGTGGGGAGCTGTCAGGCACAGAGTTTTCATTTTTCATTCAAAAATCATATCCAAATTCTTGAGCATCAACAGAAATGGCAGCTTCACTGTTCCCTTTCAGATCAGACAAATGTCTACTTTCCAAAAGAGTAACTAAGTTGAAAGTGCAGGAAAACATTTGCAGGTTCTGAGCAGAGAGAAACACAATTAACTTTTTGAGTCCAACATGTGTTTTTCAGAAGAGGATCATAACAAACTCAATATGCTGCCTGTTTCTACCTTCAGATCCTGACTCATCTGTGGGGTTTTGTCACTGTTTACTGTTTAGAACACAGAACATAGAACAGTGCAGCACAGAACAGGCCCTTCAGCCCATGATATTGTCCCGACCATTGATCCTCATGTGAGGTAAATCTAATGTACGAACTCTCAAATTTCTGTGACCATATGCATGTCCAGCAGTCTGTTAAATGTTCCCAATGACCTTGCTTCCACAAAAGCTGCTGGCAACGCATCCCATGCTCTCACAACTGTCTGTGTAAAGAACCCGCCTCTGACATCTCCTCTATACTTTCCAGCAACCAGTTTAAAACTATGACCCCTCGTGTTAAAAATTTCTGCCCTGGGAAAAGGTTTCTGGCTGTCAACTCTATCTATGCCTCTCATTATCTTGTACAATTCAATTAGGTCCCCTCTCTTACTTCTTTTTTCCAATGAAAAACGTTCGAGCTCAGTCAACCTCTCTTCGTAAGATAAGCCCTCCAGCCCAGGCAGCATCCTGGTAAAACTCCTCTGAACCCTCTCCAAAGCATCTACATCTTTCCGAGAATAGGGTGACCAGACCTGGACGCAGTATTCCAAGTGCAGTCTAACCAAAGTTTTATAGAGCTGCAACAAGATCTCATGGCACTTAAACTCAATCCCCTGTTAATGTAAACCAAAACACCATATGCTTTCTCAACAACCCTGTCCACCTTGGTGGCAATTTTAAGGGATCTATGTACCTGCACACCAAGATGCCACTGTTCCTCCACACTGCCAAGAATCGTGCCTTTAATCCTGTACTCAACTTTCAAGTTCGACCTTCCAAAATGCATCACCTCGCATTTATCCAGGTTGAACTCCATCTGCCACTACTCAGCCCATCTCTGCATCCTGTCAATGTCACGCTGCAGCCTACAACAGCCCTCTATACTGGCAATGACACCTCCAACCTTTGTTTCATCTGCAAACTTGCTGACCCATCCTTTAATCTCCTCATCAAACTCATTAATAAAAATTACAAAGAGTAGAGGCCCAAGAACAGAACCCTGTGGAACACCACTCACCACAGACTTCCAGGCAGAATATTTTCCTTCCACGACCATTCGCCGTCTTCTGTCGACCAGCTAATTTTTTTTCTATCAGCTAAATCTCCCTGTATCCCATTCCTCCTGACCTTCTGAACGAGCCTACCATGGGGAACCTTATCAAATGCCTTCCTGAAGTCCATATACACAACATCCACTACTCAACCCTCATCAACCTATCTAATAACATCGTCAAAGAACTCGATAAGATTTGTGAGGCATGACCTGTCCCTCACAAAGCCGTGCTGACTACCTTTAATTAAACCATGCTCTTCCAGATGGTCATAAATCCTACTCCTCAGAATCCTTTCTAACACTTTACAGACGACATTCGTGAGACCGACTGGTCTGGAATTGCCGGGGATTTCCCTATTTCCTTCCTTGAAGAGAGGAATTACATTTGCCTCCCTCCCGTCCTCCAGTACGACTCCGGTGGAGAGCGAGGATGCAAAGATCTTCACAAGCGGCGAAGCAAACACATTTCTCACTTGCCAGAGCAGCCGAGGACAAGTCTGGTCTGGCCCTGGCGACTTGTCAATCTTAATGTTTGACAAAATGTTCAACACATCAGCTTCTTCAATCTCTATCCGATCCAGCATGCTTACCTGCTCCTCAATGGTTTAATTCACTACTAGGTCCTTTTCTTTAGTAAAGACAGAAGTAAAAAACTCATTAAGGCTTCCCCTACCTCCTCACACTGTATACACAAGATCCCTATGCTATCCCTGATCAGCCGTACTCTTTATTTGATCATTCTCTTATTCCTCACGTACGTGCAAAATACCTTTGGATTCTCCCTAATTCTTCCTGCCAAGTCTTTATCGTCCCCCCTCTTGGCTCTCAGACCATTTCTGAGCTCCTTCCTCACCTGCCTGTAATCCTCTAGAGCTGAGCAAGACCCTTGCTTCCTCCTCCTTACATAAACTGCCTTCTTTCTTTTGACGAGAATCTCCTCCACTCTCGTCATCCAAGGTTCCTTTATCTTACCCTTTCTTGCCTGTCTCAAAGGAACACATAGAACATAGAACATAGAAGGATACAGCGCAGTACAGGCCCTTCGGCCCTCGATGTTGCGCCGACTGAGTCCTACCTAACCTATACTAGCCCAATAACTTCCAAATGCCTATCCAATGCCCGCTTAAATGAACATAAAGAAGGAGAGTTCACCACTGATACGGGCAGGGCATTCCATGAACTCACAACCCGCTGTGTGAAGAATCTACCCCTAACATCTGTCCTATACCTACCACCCCTTAATTTAAAGCTATGTCCCCTAGTAACACCTGACTCCATTAGCGGTAAAAGGTTCTTAGTATCTACCCTATCTAAACCCCTAATCATCTTATACACTTCTATCAGATCTCCCCTAAACCTTCTCTTCTCCAATGAGAACAGCCCCAAGTGCCTCAGCCTTTCCTCATACGATCTTCCTACCATTCCAGGCAACATCCTGGTAAACCTCCTCTGCACTCGTTCTAAAACTTCCACATCCTTCCTATAGTATGGCGACCAAAACTGCACACAATACTCCAGATGAGGCCTCACCAGAGTCTTATACAACTGCAACATGACCTCAGGACTCCGGAACTCAATTCCTCTGCCAATAAAGCCCAGTACACCATATGCCTTCCTCACAGCACTATTTACCTGGGTGGCAACTTTCAGAGATCTGTGTACATAGACACCAAGATCCCTCTGCTCATCCACACTACCAAGTAGCCTACCATTAGCCCAGTAATCCATCATCTTGTTATTCCTACCAAAGTGAACGACTTCGCACTTAGCTACATTGAATTCCATTTGCCACATTTCCACCCAGCTCTGCAACTTATCTATATCCCGCTGTAACCTACCACTTCCTTCCTCACTATCCACAACTCCACCGACTTTCGTGTCATCCGCAAACTTGCTTACCCAGCTTTCAAGTCCTTCCTCTAGATCATTTATAAAGATAACAAAAAGCAATGGTCCCAAAACAGATCCTTGTGGTACACCGCTAGTAACTGCGCTCCAAGATGAACATAATCCATCAACTACTACCCTCTGTCTCCTTCCAGCCAGCCAATTCCTAATCCAAACCTCTAATGTATCCTCAATGCCATACCTCTGAAGTTTTAGCAGAGTGATGCATAAACACATTTATGCATCACTCGCAACAACTGTTCCTTAAACAGTCTCCACATGTCTATAGTGCCCTTTCCATGGAACAATTGCTCCCGGTCTATGCTTCCCAACACACGTCTGATAGTATCATAGTTCCCTTTTCCCCAATTAAATATCCTCCCATTGTGCCTGCTTCTGTCCTTGTCCTTAGCTATGTAGAATGTGAGGCAGTTGTGGTCACTATCACCAAAATGCTCTTCCACCGCAAGTTCTGACACGTGCCTCGGCTCATTGCCGAGCACCTAATCCCAAATGGCCTCTCCCCTCGTCGGTCTGTCAACATACTGAGTTAGGAAACCTTCCTGAACACACCTTACTAAAACATCACCTTCCAAACCATCTCCCTGAAGGAGGTTCCAATCAATATTGGGAAAGTTAAAGTCACCCATTAAATCTACCCTACTCCATTCACACTATTCCAAAATCTACAGACCTATGCTTTCTTCAATCTCCCTACTGCTATTGGGGGGCGTGTAGTAAACCCCTAATGAGGTGAGTGCTGCCTTACTGTTTCTAATTTCTAACCATACTGACTCAATAGGCAGACCCTCCTCGACAATGGTAACTTCTGTAGCTGTAATACCCTCTCTGATTAGTAGTGCTACCCCCCTCCTCTTTGTCCCCCTCCATATTCTTTTTAAATGTTCTAAACCCTAGAACATTCAGCAACCATTCTTGCCCCTGAGAAACCCACGTCTCTTTTATGGACACAACATCATAGCACCAGGTCCTGATCCATGCTCTAAGCTCATCACTTTTATTCACATTTTCTCCAGTATTCCTGAGCACAGTGATTCCATTTTGGGAGAGAGAACAGTGAGGGGGTCATGGTGTCTCAGCGGTTATCATGGTTGTTTCTCAGTACCAGGGACCTGGTTTGGGGGGGGGGGGGCGCATGGTGTCTCAGTGGTTAGCACAGCTGTCTCACAGTACCAGGGACCCGGTTTAGGGGAGAGGCAGAGGGGATGGGGGCATGGTGTCTCAGTGCTTAGCACTGCTGTCTCACTGTACGAGGGACACAGTTTGGGGGAGAGGGAGAGGGGATGGGGGCATGGTGTCTCAGTGGTTAGCACGGCTGTCTCACAGTACCAGGGATCCAGTTTGGAGGGTGAGGGGGAGGGGGTCATGGTGTCTCAGTGGTTAGCATGGCTGTGTCATAGTACCAGGGACCAATTTGCTTCCACCCTCAGGACTTTTTGTATTGAATTATCACATTCTCCCCAGGTCTGCAAGTGTTTCCTTCAGGTGCTCCATGTTCCTCCCACAGTCCAAACAGGTTCAATCGATTGACCAATCTAAATTACCAATCATGTGCAGCTCGGTGTATTAGTGATGTGAGATGCAGGGATGGATTAGTAGCCGTCTTAGCCATGGGAAATGCAGGAGTAGGGCATGAGGTGGGTCTGGGTGCAATGGTTTTCAGAGGGTCAGTGGGATTCGAAGGGCCTATGTCCAGAAAATAAGGGAAAAAAATGTAAAATTAAACATTGGAATATACTGGAAACCTGAACCAATAGGTCAATGTGTGTGTGCACGGAGTGTTTCCTTCTCACAGACGATAGTGACTACTGGGACTTCTCTAATCCAGAGGGTTAAGGGAGATGGATCACTGAGAAGTTTGGGGGTGGGGGGGCTGGGGTGCACAATGGATATTTGACGCATCAGAGAGTTGAGGGCTGCAGTAATTGGGCACAAAAGAGGAGTACAGGCATTGAGCAGATCAGTCATGATCTTATTGAAGGGAAAGACAGGCTTAAAGGGCTGAATGACTTATTTGTGTTGCTGTTATTCTCGCATTCGGTTATTGGAAAGTTATTTTCCTGGGAATCCTGTTATTGAAGATTGCAGCCAGGGAGGCCAGATGATTTTGTGAGACACCTCTGGGTGAGGTATGGGAGTTGTACACATAATGAATCTGGGTCTGCAACATAATCAACAAATGAACACAGTTCTGCAAAGAGAGGGGAGTAGGATGTTTCACACTGGCACCGACTCTTTCTTTTCCCAAGAATATTTTCCAACACCATACCAAAATGTGTGTGACAGTCTTCAGGCGCTAAGAAAAAGTGAGGACTGCAGATGCTGAAGATCGGAGTCGAGAGTGTAGTGCTGGAAAAGCACAGCAGGCAAAGCAGCATCCGAGGAGCAACAGAATCAATATTTCATGAGTAAGTCCTTTGTCAGGAATCCTGATGAACAGTTTATGCCCAAAACTGTTCTCCTGCTCCTTGAATGCTGTCTGACCTGCTGCGCTTTTCCAGCACTACACTCTCGTGTCTTCAGGCCCTGAATGGGCTGCTCTGTTTCTGTGCACCGGCTTATCGAAGTAAATGTCGTCCAAATGCTCTTGCCTGGCAGGTTTGAGGAGCTGTATGTAACATAGGGATGCTGGACTGAGGAGCAGGAGTGGGTAATTAGACACTTTGAGCCTTCTCCAGCTGACAGTAAGATCGAAGCTGATCAGTTTGTGGTCTCAGCCCCAATTTCCTATCTGTAGTTCATTGTCCTTTACCCTCCAATATCTAATATACAGCTTTGACTAAACGCAAACACCTAGGCACCACAAACTTCTGGGGAAGAGCATTTCCACTCAAACAGTCCTTTGTGAATTTCTCCTCATCCATGTTCAGACTGTGGTTAGAGGGGTCACTGTTTTATTTTCTAGTGCCGCTACTCCACTGGTCATTATAAATTTTTTATGTAACCAGGTTGGTGTTATGGCCAATGATATAGGTCTCAGACTAGGTCACGTTCTTTGTAAGGGATAAGTCAGTTCTATATCTTACATTTGCAAAAAAAATCACCAGAGCAAAAATACTCCAAGTAAGATGGAAAGATACATGACCAGCAGTTTGGACAGATATTTACATTAATATTTATCTTTCAATGCATGCACCAACACACTTTGTGCATACACACAGACACATATACAGGTGCACACAGACACACCCATTCACATGCCTGAAGACAGACAGAAAAAAATCTCTGCAGAATACCAGCTCGAAAGAGTTTTACAAGAAATAGTTAAATTCAAGACAAAAAGGAAAAACAAAATGAATGGTATTCTGCTTCTGAGTTATTCTGCTCACACAAGCTGTTGGCAATTGGATTCCTTCCTGTGACATTTGGAGTTGGCTGAATTCCCTTTGCTTCAGGCAATGTGGAAATTCCAATGAATCCTCAACAGGAATTCTTCATGAATGGAAAAGATGATTGACATGTTTTCACCTCTCATAAGTTGCTGTGAGAAGGAAAAAGGAAAGAGAGAGAGCAGTAAGCTGTGGCTTCTCAAGCAGGTTGCATTCTCTCGATATTTTAGCTGAAATATGTAATAATGTTATCTGACCACAATACTGGATCTTGTGAAGCCTCCTTGAACATTTTCAGGATTGTATGACTCCATCCCTGTTACCTGCTCCCTGTAGGAGCAATTTATAAAGTATAATTTGAAGATACGTTTGTACGTGTCCTCATAATTTTGTCCAATAAATTCATGTCTTCAAATATCTATTTTAAAATGAGTACATCGTTCTCTTAATTTTGAATCCTTAGTTCTTGTCTCACATAATCATAGGAAATGTCCATCAGCTACACAACTAATACACTATCCCCAAGATCTTATACGGTTCAGTATGAACACCATTCATTCTCAATCCTGAAGTACTGTGGCCCTGTAGAGGTTTATAAAATGACGAGGGACATGGAAATGGTGACATTTTCTTGATCGGGGGAATCCAAAACTAGATCAAATAAATTTAAGGTGAGAGGGGAAAGAATTAAAAGAGACAAAAGTGGTAACCTTTTCAAGGAGTGTATGGAATAAACTGTCAAAGGAAGTGTTGGAAGCTGGGAGAATTACAGTATTTGAAGCCCAAAGGTTTGGTGCATGATTAAGCAGTGTTCAGTGGGATAGGGGCCAAATGCTGGCAAATGGGACAAGATTAATTTAGAACATCCAGACGGCATGGACAAGTTGGAGCAAAGTTTCTGTTTCCATGGTGTAAGACAGAATAAGGCCTTCATTCCAGGGAAAAAACAAGTAGTGAAACCTTTTTACGAAGACTCGAAAACAATTGAGTATATTTACTATTCAGTTTAGGGAATCGTAGTTATATACAATGCCCTGTATAGATGCAGTAAAATGTCCTGACAGCCTTTGTACAGAGTAGAGTCATTCCATATATCTTCCTGATCACTCGCTAAATTTGCATAATAACTTTGTCTGATGTCTGTACCAGGATTCATAAATCCCTTTGCACACTGAGTTGTGTGACCTCGCGCCATTTAAATAGTTTACTGTTGTTTTACCTTTCTTTCACAGTACAAACCTCAGTAGCCCAGCTTATACTGTTTCTGCTGAAGGTTTGCACATTAAACTCCCCTGTCTCTATCCCATTACAGACTCTCTACCTCCACTTGACATCTTATTGAATGACTATCTTGGTGGCTGAGTTAATTGAGCTCCAATACAATCAGTTCTCACATCCAGATAATTGACAGGTTTAAAATAGTTGTTGATCTTGCACAGATCTCTGAGGTACTACACTAAGTTAAAGTTTTCCAACCTGAAAATAAACATTTATCCCTTATGTCAATTTCCTGATAGTTACTCAGGGCTCCACGTTCCTGTGTAGCAGTCTAGAAAGGTTGGATGGCCTTCTCCCGTGCTGTGTATTGTATTCAAACGGCTCAATGACTTCATCCTCTCCCTTTATAAATCCTTAGGGGGCACAGAAGTCTCCTCGTGTCTCATTGTACCGATCCTGACTGGCTGAATGGGATCTTCCTCTCTCTGTAACAGTCTCGAGGGGTTGAGTGACAGAACAACACATTGGGCAGGAGCAGCAGTTGGCCACTCAGCCCCTCGAGTCTACTGCACCATTTGGAATGTGCATTGTTGATGTGATTGTAACTACACATCCCCTTCCTGTCTGTTCCCAATAAACATGGATTCTCTTGTTCATCAAAGGGCTACGGAACTCAACCTTGAGTGTTTTCAGGAACTCTGGCTTCCCTGCTCCCTGGGGATGAGAACACCACAGATAACACAATCCTAAAGAGAAAGGAACATCCCTGTCTCAGTCTGAATTGGGAATGTCCTTATTCTCAAAATGTATTCCCCTCAAACCAATCACCACTGTTTCGAAACACAAGGACACAACAATTAGGAACAGATATACACCATTCAGTCCCTCAAACCTGTCCACATTTCCATTAACTGTCTTCAGCCAAATACTTACCAAACGTAGCTTCCACTGAAGTTAAAGGAATTCCAGATAGTATAAGCTAACAAGAGTGTAGGAAATAAGAACATAGAAAAATACAGCACAGTACAGCCCTTCAGTCCTCAATGTTGTGCCATGATTTTTGTCTACTTTAAGATAAAACTAAACGACGTACCCTTAATTTTACTATCTTCCATGTGCCTTTCCAAGTGTCACTTAACTGTCTCTAATGTATGTGATTCTACTCCCACCACTGGCAGTGTATTCCACGCACCCACCACTCTCTGTGTAAATAAAACCTGCCTTTGACATCTACCAAAACCTTTCTCCAAACTCCTTAAAATTATGCTCACCTCGTAGCAATCATTTTCGCCCTGGGAAGAAGTCTTTGGCTATTTACTCTGTCTGTAACTCTCACCATCTTGTTCAGCTCTATCAAGTTACCTCTCATCCTTCTTTAATCCAATAAGAAAAGCCATAGCTCCCTCAACATTTCTACATAAGACAAGCCCTCTAGTCCAGGCAGCATCCTGGTAAATCTCCTCTCTCCCCGCTATAAAGCTTCCACATCCTTTCTATGATGAGGCGACCAGAATATTTCAAATGTGGTCTCACCAAGGCTTTATAGACCTGCAGCACAATCTCGCGGCTCTTAAACTCAGTCCCGCTGCTAATGAAAGCCAGCACAACATACACCTTTTTAACAACCCGATCAACTCGTAGCAACTGAGAGACCTACAGACATGGACCCCAAGATCCGTTTGTTCCTCCACATTGCTACGAATCCTGCCCTTGACCCAGTAATCTGCATTCAAATTCGACTTCAAAAATGAATCTCTTCACAAAATAGGAAATTGGAATAGAATTAGGCCATTTAGCCCCTTGGATCTGCTGAGCCGTTTGATCACAGCCAAAATGTTTCTAAGCCACATTCTCTAGCCTTCACCAACTGACCATTGATTCCATTATTCATGAAAAGCGTACTTATTCTATCTTAAAGAAACCACTATGTCTGTGTGTGGGCGTGTGCATGTGTTTGTGTGTAAGTGTCTATATTTGTATGTATATGTGTTGTGTGTTTAATGTGTCTATATATGTTTGTGTGCATCTCTGTGAAATGATGGCTCTGTGGATTTGGGGCTAAATCCATTGAAATTGAGATAAACCCCTACTCCCCTCCTCCACCTCTACGTCTGTCCCTATTAAGTTTATAGTCACACAATGCCTTCCTCTGCTGGTCTCCCCATGCCACTGCACAAGTGTCAGTTTTTTTTCTCTATCAGAGGACATCAAATACCGTGAATCTCTCACATTGCACGGCTGTTTGGCTTTGAAAATATCTCTGGAGGCACAGAACACTTCTGTCTGACACCTAGATATATTACCATCACCACTGGGTCAGTTTCAGGACTTTTCAATCCTTTCTCAGTTGCACCTTGTAGGGGTGAATTATAAAATATTTCAATTTAAAGAACGTGTAATAAATTCATTGCATCACCTTACAAATGGTTTGGTCAGAGTTGCTTGGACGCAGTTACAGTAGAAATACTCTTTAAGGTGTACACTCTGTGTAACGAATAATCTTCAATGACAAATCACTTCCACATTGCAGAGTGAGCACAGATATTGCTCAGGAACATTTCCGCTCTGGATGTCCTCAGTACAATTATGATCCTCCCTATACCCAACTGTGTGTGTGTGCATGTGCAGATGGTGCTGTCAGTTTGGATGGTGCTATGATCTATCTCCCTCTCCCCAACTCCTAGACTGAATCCCTTATGGTTTTCTCCCTCCACTGCCATCAATGCAGTAGAGTGTGAAGGCCAGCAGAGGCAGACATTGCATCACTTTAAACACCACAGAGGCTGGCAGATCCACTGTGCACACGGATACGCACAGAGACACGCAGATACACACAGATATGAATATAGATACACAGGCATACATAGAGACTGATGCGGACACACAGATGCTAAAGCACACAGAGGCAAATACCGATACACTGATGCACATGCACACACAGATATACAGACATCAGTACAGCCACACCACAAACACTGACAAACTGACGTTTATACAGACATGGAGAATCTGCCAGCATTTATTTTTCACGTGGCGACTTCCTCAATATTTCATTCACTCGTGTGGTGTGTACTAATATTTCTGTTGATCCGTTGGGATTCCTCTGCATCCTCACTATAGCTGCCACATCTTTCCGATAACAAGGCGACCCACACTGAACACAATGTTCCAAGTGTGCTGTTATGACACAGCAATGAACCTGTTTGTTAATTAAACCAAACACCCAGAAAAACTCACATTTCCTTATAATCTGTTAAAGCACGAGTGATAGAGAACTCGAAAATTCCACAATTTAAAGAAAAATAATAACAATTTGTTCCTTAACTCTAAACGTGAACATTGAACAACAACTATTCACAGCTCTAAGCTCACTTTCTCTGAACTGTTTGTCATCTGCCTCCACCTCTATAAAAATATACTGTTCCAATAAAAAAAAACTAAATTAAAATTACATCAATTTAATTTCAAAACCAGGAAGCGGCTGTCATCTCCAGTGTCCTCCTTCTTTCAGCTGTAGATCTCTCTGGGTCATCTTCTGTCTTTTACTGCAAGGAGGTTTCATGCAAAACAAAACTTAACTTCAGTAGTGGGTGTTTTACATGGCAGTCTCTGTCGATGGCAGTTTACTCTCTGTCTAACTTTCATAATGCTTACCTCTTTATCCCCTCAAAATCAAATCATCTCATTGGTTCAATGTTGGCAAACCAGTAAATTCAAAATTTGTTGCGTTTATGATCCTGAAGCATAATTAAAACAGATTCATTAAATATGGAAAGTTGTCAAAAAAAAACAACTAAAGCTCTGTTTCACAGTCAAATGTTAAATATTTTCAATTTTCCCGTACACTCTGAAACTGCTAGCTAGTCATATGACAGGCGCTTGCAAGCTCTCAATGCAGAAAAGCACTTAACATTATAGAGCTGCAGCATAACCGCACACTCTGAAACCCAGTTCCCCGGCTTGTGAAAGCCAACACACCTTGCGCCTTCTCAACAACCACATCTACCTGGGTGGCAACTTTGTGGGTCTGTGGAGATGGAACCCAAGATCCCTCTGTTCCTTAACACTGCCAAGAATCCAGCCTTTAACCCTGTTCTCTGCATGCAAATTTTACCTTCCAAAGTGAATGACTTCACACTTTTTCAGATTTAACTCGATCGGCCACTCATCAGCTCTGTTCTGTCAATGTTTTGTTGCAACTTACAACAACCTTCCACACTATCCACAACTCCACCAACCTCCATGTCATCTGCAAGCTTCCTAACCCACCCTCCCAATTCACCATTCAACTCTCTTATAAAAATCAGAAAGAGAAGAACTCCCGGAACTTATCCCTGCAGAACAACCCTGGTCACTGAGCTCCAGGCTGAGTACTTTCTATCTACCACTACCCTGTGTCTTTTATGAGCCAGCCAATTCTGTATCTAGATAGCCAGATTTCCCTGCATCCTATGCCTCCTTACTTTCTGAATGAACCTACCATTGGTAACTTTATTAAATGACTTGCAAAAATCCAAATACACCACATCCACTGCTCTACCTTGATCAATGTGTTTTTTCACATCCTCAAAAAATTCAATAAGACTTATAAGGCATGAGCTGCTCCTCATAAAGACACGCTGACTGCCACTAATCAAACTATGGTTTTCCTAGTAATTATAAATCATGTCTCTCAAACCCTCTCCAATACTTTGCCGATCACTGGCGTGAGACTGATTGGACTCTAATTCCCAGGATTATCCCTACTTCCTTTCCTGAACAAGGGAATAACATTTGCCAACCTTTTATCATCTGCCACAAATCCAGTGGACAGTGAGGATCCTAGGTTATATCCCATCTGGCCAAGAAGATTTATCTATCATTGTGTTTCTCATAATTTTCAGCACATCCCCCTGTTCTAGCATTTCAGCCTGTTTCACGCTGTACCCAAAAACATGAAGTCCCTCTCAGTACTGAATACTGAAGCAAGGCATTCATTAAGGACCTCCACTAACTCCTCCAACTCCTGGCGCAAGTTCCCTCCACTATCCTGAAGAACCCTACCCTCACTCAGGCCATCATCTTGTTACTCACATAAGTGTAGAACGTCTTAAGATTTACCTTAATCCTACTCACCAAGTCTTTTTCATGCCTGCTTCTTTCTCTCCTGAGATTATTCTTCATTTCCTTCCTGACTACCTTGTAACCCTCTAGAGCCCTGTCTGATTCTTACCTACTTGACCTTAAGCCATCTTCGTCCTTTGTGTTGAGATATTCTACATCCATTGATACAATGGAGATATGGGACTGTAAATGGATAGGAGGTGCACGTCCTGTCACTTCCAGCATGGACTGCAAGTTTCCCCACTGGGCAGTCATCTAACGCAATGTTACTGAACAATGCACTGGGGCAGTGTACAAAGCTTTACATGCTGGGAGGGTAACTGCTCCTGGTTTACAGATCAATGCACTGTGGTGGTGTACACAGCTCTACTTGTTGGGAGGGTAACTGCTCCTGGTTTACAGATCAATGCCCTGAGGTGGTGTACAGAGATCTACAGGCTGGGAGGGTAACTGCTCTTGGTTTTGACAGTAATTCTCTGCTGTTCACTGCATAGGAGAGGTAGTTCATGGACTGGTGTGGTCTACATAGATTGCTGGGTTGTACTGAGCAGTACACTAGCCTGGTATGAACACTGCTGCATGATGCACAGACATATCATCTGGGTTATGGTGTCTGATTCTGTGAAGTGGATTTCAGCTGATTTATCAGCACATTTACTTTATTTTTGTTATTGGACCTTCGAAAGTACTACTCATCCAGTTAATCCCATTTGTCTGAGAAGAGCCACGTTTACTGAACTTGCCGGTCAAGTAATCATCCAATTATAACATGAGTATCTGTCCTTCTGTACCTTAACCTCATATCCCTGGAATCCCGGGGAAATATTATGAAGCTCAGAAACCAGATGCAAAATGTATGGCTCGTGCTCTCCTGTACGTCCCGGCTGTGGGTCCCATTTGTCTCCCTCGTCTATCGAGAGCTGACATTGTGAAGCTCAGAAACAAGGAAATGGTGTGTATCAAGCTGTTCACTTCCTGGTGTGTCCCATGTGGTGCTCCATAGACAGGGAGGTGTGTGCTGGGCTGTTATTCACTTCCCAGTGTGCCCCACTTGGAGCTCCATGGCCAGGGGCGTGTGTGTGCTGGCCTCTTGTTCACTTCTTGATGTGTCCCTTGTGGTACTCCATGGCCAGCGGTGTGTGTGTTTGGCTGTTGTTCACTTCCTAGTGTGTCCCAACTGGTGCTCCATGGACAGGGATGTGTGTGTGCTGCTCTGTTGTTCACTTCCCAGTGTGTCCCATGTGGTACTGCATGGACAGGATGTGTGTGTGCTGGGCTGTTGCTCACTTCCAGGTGTGTCCCATGTGGTACTCCAAGGACAGGGGTGTATGTGTTTGACTGTTGTTCACTTCCCGGTGTGTCCCATGTGGTGGTCCTTGGACAGGGGAGTGTGTGTTTGACTGTTGCTCATTTCCCATGTTGTGGTGCTCCATGTTGGACAGGGGATCCAGCAGCTTTAGACATGCCTTTGAATCTTGGTCTGTGCCTGTTCCTCTCAAATGATTGTGTGGTCAGTAACACGAGGAAACCTCTTGAGTACTATTGTAAAAGAGCAGGCATCTAACCTGTAGTTGAGGGGCTTCTGACTGACTCCTGTTACTGAAACGTTAGTGGAGGGGCTGGGGATGGTTTGCTGGAGGTTGTGCTGTGACCTGCCTCAGACATTCAGGGAGACCTGAGGATTTGGTGACCCAACTCTGGATGGAGCAGAGGGACTGTGGTTACAACCTCTGTGTCTGTAACATGAACAACAAATGGAGCAGAGGCTGCACAGAGAGGAGGATCTGAAACCACAGAGTGTGCTTGGGAAAAGGGATCTGCTGTATCCACACTGGGTTTTCCAGGAACAGCTTCCCAAGTTACATTTAACTCAGGAGCAGAGTGTGAGGGGTCCCTGATTGAACAAGGAGCTGGTCACAGAGCGGTGTCACTTCCTTCAACACGACTTGCATCTTCACACCGGGGAGGACGGTGCTGCCAGTGACTGTTCGGGTCACTGTTTCATTCAGCTTATATGATCAGGAACTTTCCAGGCAGGAGTGGGTGACAGCTCCATCATCTCCCAGTTTGCCAATGTCAACGTCACCATTTGGAGTCGGAGGATATATATGGAGGTTGAGAGAAATGGGGTCCATGGGAACATCAGGGAGATGGAGCAACACTTCCCGTGTCTGATTGGGGTCAGAATTAACCCTCCAGTACACACACTGCATCACAAAGTCCTGTCGTATTTTTCCGTTTCAGTAACATACTACATACCATTCTTCCAAAAGAAAATGACATCTTAAATCCCATTTGCGAAACCTTTATCCATTGATTTTACCTGTCCATATCCAATTACAGACTCTATACCTTCCCTTGATAATTTAGTTTCCTGTTTATCTTAGTTTAATCGGCAAATTTAGTTACAGTACATTTGTTTCGCTCCTCATGATCATTGATACAGATTGCAAAGAGCTGTGGACCCTGCACTGGTCACTGTGTGACTCCACTGGTGACATTCTGTAAAACTGACTAAGGCTGATTTATCCGGAGTGCCTGCTTCCTGTTTGATAACCAGTCCTCCCCCAATTTATGTGTAACACATTTAAGAGCTGAATAAGAACTAGGAGTATTAGTTCGGCAATCCAGCTCCTCAGGCCTGTTCCGATTAAATACAATCATCGCTGATGTCATTGCGGCCTCAGTTCCACGTTCCTGTCCGCCCTCCATATTCCTTCATTTACTCAATATCCCAGCACCTACTGCACTCTGGGGTAGTGAATTACACAGATTCCAAACCTTTTGAGAGAAGTAGGTTCTCCTCACCCCTGTTGTAATTCTCCCCCACCTCATCCTAAAACCTAAATGGTTTTAGGATCGTTCGAGATTGTCCCACGTGAGGAAATACCAACTTCACATCTACATTGTCAATCACCTTTAACATCGTCCAGACCTCTGACATCTCCTCTCATTTTTCTAAACTCCAGGCAGTGTTGGCCTGAACTGCTCAATCTCTCTTCAAAGGAGAAACTCCTCATCTCTGGAATCAATCTGGTAAACCACTTCTGAACTGTCTCCATGGCAAATAAATCCCTCCTACAGCCAGGACACTAAGACTGCACACAGTACTCAGTTGCGATCTCACATCTCCCTCCCTTCATTTTCCATTGTTTTAGAAATAAATGCAAAAGTTGCACTTGCGTTTCTCATTATCTGCTGTACCTACTTCTGAGTATTCTGTAGTATGGACGCGGGCAGCCAAATCCCTCTGCACCTATTCATTCAGAAGTCTCTTTCTATTTGGATAATAATTTGCCTTTCTTTAACACTGATCCAAATGGAAGCACTCATATTTTTGTTGTTCAGTTTCTTCTGTCAAATGTTGCCCCAACCTATCCACATATATGTTCTAATTACTTGCATCTTCATTGCAATTTTTCACCTGAGTTAGTGCCATCTGTTCATTGGGATATAACATGTTCTATCCTCTCAACTACGTAAGACTATAGATTGTAAATAGGTGAGGCCTAGGGACCAAGACTTATGGGTTCCTAAAAGGTGAATTTTGACAAACAGAAAATGACCCATATTTTTATCCATCTCACTGCATTTTGTTGCTTCACCAAGCCTGTATCCAAGCTGAAAAATTACTTTTATTCATAAGCGATCTTATTCTGCAGATTTATCATTTGTGCACAGCTATTCAATGCCTTCTGGAAGTCCAAATATTTCATCTCTAGGATCCCCATTATCCAGGTTGCTTATCACATCTTGAAAAATCTCAAGCAAATAATTGAAACACAATTCATCTTTGTAAAATTATGTCGATTCTGATGGATTGTGGTTTGACTTTTCAAATTTCTTGTCATTAATTCCTGAATAATCGACTTTAACAATATTTCTTAAATTTCAGCAGTTTTCTCACTACTCTATATTCCATCGTGAAGGTATTAATTTTAAATTCTTACCTCCCGAAAATCTCTTTGTTCCCTCCAATCCTATATAATTGGTACATGGCGTGAAATGACCTGCTCTGATTGCTCTGTAAGATGTCTGAGTCACTGAATAGACTCATTCTCTTCCTTGTCCACAAATTAGGTGGGCTGATGTCTTTCTGGTGTTCCACATCACAATCTCATGGTTTGCCTGTCCTCCGCCTGTTGATCCGTAAGAGTCGTGAGGGCTTATGCAATCTTCCTGTTGATGTGTAACAGTTTGAGGGGCTGAAAAAAACCTCCTCAGATTCCTCCATCACAGGCTGGAGTTACTGAACGGTCTTTCCTGCATCCCTGATATAGATCTGAGGGAATGATTGGTCTTCTTCTGTTCCCATCCACGAGACACGTGACGTAAACTTTTTCCTCCTTTCCCATAAGAAATCTTATAGTTTGCATCCTTCTCCAATTCCCGTGCAACAGGCTCAATGGGACTGAATATCCTCCTGGTATCCCAGTGCACCAATCTCCAGTCCCTGTGTGACCTCTTCCAGTTCCTATGTTACAGACTTGAGGAGGCTGAATAGACTGATCCTATTGCTGCATAACAGGGTACTGGTGCTGCACGACCTACTCTGGGCCAGTGTTATCGACTCAAGGAGCTGACTGGCCTCCTCCCATAACTTTATAACAGGCTCCAGGTGCTGAATAGCCTCTTTCTGTACTGGTGTAACAGGGTCAATGTCCTTCGAGACACTACCTCCTAATAAATGATAGAAGGTGCTGAACGAGAGAGTGCCCGTACTCTGAAGCACTCTCATCTCCATATCTGACTGACAGAGACGAACCAGTAATATCATCTTTTTTCTGCATAAAGTCCTGAAGCTGAAAGTAACAAAAGAGGTCCCTCCCAGATACCTCATATTTCTGGCTGAGCTGGTCAAAATTCATCATGGCCTCCCCGTCAAAAAATTCTCCCAAACAGGAAACTCATCTGGACTCCCAGAGCCTAAAACCAGTATCCATCAATCTCGGCTGGAATCCTACCAATCCTACAATGGGAGTGAAAGCTGAAGTTTTTGATTTGCAAAGTGTCCTTAACTTGTCCCATCATTCTCCATGCTTTCACTGTGTTAAGGACAGTCAGTGTCTGCAATTCTCCGTAACAGTCCTCATCTTGTCCATGAACAACAGATTAATGAGAGGACAGTTTGCCTGGAAGGCCTCGATGTCCAGCCAAATTGACCATGGGTCCTGACAAGCCCAATCAGCCACATCGGATAGCAAAGAACTGAGTTGGTATTTCTTAAAGTATGGAAAATCGATGCGCCCCCATTCACTGTGGAAGCTACAATTTGTCCAGCTTAATAGGATGCCATCTGTGACGCCAGATGAAAGATCAAAGCCAACTGTTAAGCGTCCGTAGCGCCTGCCCAGGCAGCATCAAGGGGAGCATTGGCAGGAGGTATCATAAACAAGGAAGGACATTCATTTTAACCAGAGCTAACCCAAACAGGTTATTGGAATATTCTGTCTTATCTTCTCTAGTAACTGCACGAAGTTAGCTTTATATAATTAATCGAAGGCTTGGATGATAAAAATTCCTAAACCTCCTTGTGACCATCTGGAAGGGAATCAGATTCCTCCCCAAGGTCGGGTACACTAATAAGACCCCCAAGAGGGATGGCCTTCGATTTCATAAAATTGATTTTATACCCTAAGAAAGATCCAAATAAATTAATCTTTCGTATTAAACAGGACACAGATATCATTGGGTTAATTAGAAAGAGAGGAACGCCATCCGCTTAAAGGGTGATCTTATGCCTTACTGGTCTTACCTCCTTGCCAGTGATACTGGCGTCCCTCCGGATGCCAAAGGCACAATCATTAATGTAAATGGTAACAGAGAAAGAGGGCAACTTTGCTGGCTATTGCTGTCAATACTAAAATTGTCAGACCTCATTCCATTAGTGAAATCTGCTGCTTTCGGGTCACTATATAACATTGCCACCCACCTGCCGAAGACCCCTCCAAGACCAAACCATTCAAGGACATAAAAGGTGCACATCCACTCCATCCGGTCAAATGCTTCCTCTGCATCCAGGGAGACTACCGAGCCTGGAATCGAACCTTGCTGGCAGACTGGAACCATATTTAGCATTCTTCTAATATTATCAGAGGACCTACTGCCCTTAATAAAAATTGTCCTCTTTCACAATGGACCTTCAAAGCCAACATTTTATACAAAATATTAAAGTCCACGTTTAATAATGAAATAGGCACATATAAAGTGCAATCCTCTGGGACTTTGCCTCTCTTGAGAATAAGATGAATATTTCCTTCTCTCAGAGAGGATGAGAGGCAGTCCTAACTGTACGAACAATTGTACATATCCAACACTGGCCCAGCCAGCATGTCTATGAACTCCTTCTAAATCTCACTCCGAAAATACATCTGGGCCGGGGGCTTTACTACTCTGGAGCTGCCTCACTGTCTCCTGTATCGCTCTGGTTACCAGAGGGGCATTCTAAAGGGACGCCTGCTCTGAACTTACATCTGGGAGGTCCAAGATTTTAATAAAGGACTCCATCATCGCTACTCAGTCCTCCCAGCCAGCTGACTGAAACAACCCAGAGTAGAGCTTCCTGAATGCTGCATTAATCTTTTTGGGATCACAGGTGATAATAGCAGCAATCTTCTTTCTGGCCAAGTACACCTAATATCTGCCTGGTTACCACCATGCTCGAATACCTTCTGTTTTGCAAAGGAAATCTCTCTCAATGCGGTCTGGGCGAGTGCAGTATTCAGAGCAGACCGGAGGTCTGTAATCTGCCGCAATTAAGTTATGGACGGTCTCACAAAATATGGTGTCTCAGCTCTCTTTAGCCGAGCCTCAAGCATACGCTGCTGCTCTCCCTTCTGCTGCTTCTGAGTCGCCGAGTAAGAAATAATCAAATCCCTTGTATAGTGTTGGCAGTCTTCCAGAGCACTGTCGGATTACTGGCCGTACATAAGTTAATGTTCCAAAAAAATTTAAATTCCCCCGAAAAATGCTCAATGAATTTGCTATCCTTCAGGAGGAAAGGATCCACGTGCCAGTACCGTGAGCCTGTCCCATCACCACCATCCTTGAACTCCATGTACACTGCCAAATGATCAGAAATGGCTATGTTCCCAATTCTACAGGACAGCACCGAATTTAAAAAGACCAATGGGGCATACAACATATCAATCCTAGTACAGCATTTATGTGGGTTAGAAAAAAAGGTGAAGTCCCTATCTTCAGGGTGAAGACATCTCACACATCGACCAACCCAGCTACCTGTTCAGGTCCACAAGCTGCCTGGGTGGCGGGGAAATACTCGCGAGACCCCTCGGTATCCTATCCACCTCGGGGTCCATACATCAGTTAAAATCTCCCCTTAATTGTACGACGTGCCCCAAAGATCATCAACCTGGAGAATCCATCTATTTGAAATTTGAGGGTGTGTGCTGGGGGCAATATTAATCAAGGTCCCATATTCCTCTCTATGTATTAAAGCTTTAAGGATCAGAGACCACACACATTCATTCTTAATTTGGGCAAACAACTGATGTGGAAGGTCCTCCCTCCCTGCCCCCTGTAAAACCTCCATCCCATATTCCCAATTCCTTCGTCTCCGCCGCATCTGCGTCCAGGAGGACCAGTTCCAACACCGCACAGCCCAGATGGCCTCCTTCTTCAAGGACCGCAGATTCCCCCCAGACGTGATCGACGATGCCCTCCACCGCATCTCCTCCACTTCCCGCTCCTCCGCCCTTGAGTCCCGCTCCTCCAACCACCACCAAGACAGAACCCCACTGGTTCTCACCTACCACCCCACCAACCTCCGTATACAAAGTATCATCCGCCGTCATTTCCGCCACCTCCAAACGGACCCCACCACCAGGGATATATTTCCCTCCCCTCCCCTATCAGCGTTCCACAAAGACCACTCCCTTCGTGACTCCCTCGTCAGGTCCACACCCCACACCAACCCATCCTCCACTCCCGGTACCTTCCCCTGCAACCGCAGGAAATGTAAAACTTGCGCCCACACCTCCTCCCTCACTTCCCTCCAAGGACCCAAGGGATACTTCCATATCCGCCACAAGTTCACCTGTACCTCCACACACATAATGTATTGCATCCGCTGCACCTGATGTGGCCTCCTCTATATTGGGGAGATGGGCCGCTTACTTGCGGAACGCTTCAGGGAACACCTCAGGGATGCCCGGACCAACCAACCCAACCACCCCGTGGCTCAACACTTTAACTCTCCCTCCCACTCCACCGAGGACATGCAGGTCCTTGGACTCCTCCACCGGCAGAACATAACAACACGATGGCTGGAGGAGGAGCGCCTCATCTTCCGCCTGGGAACCCTCCAACCACAAGGAATGAACTCAGATTTCTCCAGTTTCCTCATTTCCCCTCCCTCCACCTTGTCTCAGTCGGTTCCCTCAACTCAGCAACGCCCTCCTAACCTGCGATCTTCTTCCTGACCTCTCCGCCCCCACCCCACTCCGGCCTATCACCCTCACATTGACCTCCTTCCACCTATCACATCTCCATCGCCCCTCCCCCAAGCCCCTCCTCCCTACCTTTTATCTTAGCCTGCTTGGCACACTCTCCTCATTCCTGATGAAGGGCTTATGCCCGAAACGTCGAATTTCCTATTCCTTAGATGCCACCTAACCTGCTGTGCTTTAACCAACAACACATTTTCAGCTATATCTACTCTTCTCCAATCATTTCATTGAGCTGAGTGACTTCCTCACATTCCTGTGAAACTAGCGTGAGGGGCTGAATGAGCTCCTCCTTTTAACTGTGGAAATGTGCAGGGTCCAGCAGTACTGTTACATGAATGTTACCAACACTTCAACAGAACATGCCTGAATGTTGTTCAGGTCTTGCTGCACATGGACACAGACTGGTTCAGGAGCTGAAGGAGTCTTTTTTTCTGAATATTGCATGATTTTCTGTAAACATCCCCCTCCCCCCTTTTAATCTTATGGTGTGGACAAGACATTTGTGAAACAGCTGAAGATGTTTGTGCTGAGGAAGCTTCCTTGAGGATCTTTTGCAGACATGTCCAGGACTGCATGGATTTATGTACACAAAGCAAAATCATTGTGCTTTATGCTTTAAATCACTCTCACCAGGGAAGTTTACAACTCATTGTCATTAAGTGAAATCCTGGTCAGACTCCTTGAGACCGACCTCAGTTAAACGCTGCCTTGATATCAGGGCCAGACACTCTTCCCTGAGCCCTTATGTTCACATTTTTTGCTCATATCAACAGTTCACGGTGTGAGGGCAGGGAGTGCTTTATAACCAGGCAGAGAGTTGATGGCTGTGAAGAATTGGACATGAAAGAGGATTTTAGACATTATGATATTATTGTGGGGCAAGGCGGTGGGGATTGTTGGGGTGTGCGAATGGTGTGGATGAATGACATACTCCTGTTTGTGATGTTCTTACGTTCTGTTATTGGAAAGTATAGGCTATTATTTTCCTGGAAGCTCTGTTATTGAATATTGCCAGATTTTCTGGACCATCTTTGGGTGAGGAATGGGGACTGTATTCACAGTGAAACTGGGTCTACAATTTGACCAACAAATGAAGCACAAATTGCAGAAAGGGGAAGCTTGGATCGTGGGCTTGGAAGGTGGGCTTGGATCGGCGCAACATTGAGGGCCAAAGGGCCTGTACTGCGCTGTATTTTTCTATGTTCTATCTATGGAAAATGACCCCAAGATCCCTCTGTCACTCCACACTGCCAAGAATTCTGCCTTTAGCCCTGTATTCTTTATGCAAATGCAAACTTCCAAATAAATTGCTTCACACTTTTAAAGGCTTTTTAAAGTTCTATGTTCTCAGTTAGGAGTGATGAGGAGCCTCTTTCACACCGCAACCTGGGTTTTCTAATTACACTTTCCAAACTAACCCAAACTGTGTTTGACAGTTTTGAGGGGCTGAATGGTCTCCTCTATGTCTGTGCACCAGGTGATAGGAGTAACTAACCTCTAAATGCTCCTGTCTAGCAGGTTTGATGGGCTGAATGGAACACAGAAACATGGAACTGAGGAGCAGGAGTGGGTCATTAGACACTTTGAGCATTCTCTACCAGGGACTAAGGTTGTGGTCTCAGCTCCACTTTCCTGTCTGTGTGCCATTATTGATGACGCACTTCTCTGTCCAATATTGAACTAACTCAGCATTGAACAAATGTAAACAGAGAGACATCTCAAACATTTGGGGAAGAGAACTTCCACTTGAAATGCCTGTTTAGAATTTCTGCTCATTCCTTTTGTAGAGTTATATGGCATGCAAATGTGTAAGTGCTGACCAGACTTCCCATTATGATCAAATCTGATTTGACAGCATTTTGCTCATATTCCTCTAAACCTCCTTATTCAGATACCCATCAAGATGCCAGACTCTACCATTTCCTCGGCTGATAGTTCCATATGGACACCTCCCTCTGTATGGAAACATTGCGTCAAAGTTCCCTCTAAAATATTTCCCCTCGTTCCTTAAAACAGGCCTCCACTCTGAAAAGCAATCCTCTACCACCTCTGTCTCCTACCTTCAATCTAATTTTGTACTCAATTGGCTTGGGTGCGCTCGTTCCCATGTGACCTAACCTTTCTAACTTTCCTAATATGCAGAATCTTGTCGAACAACTTGTTCCAGTCTGTATGGAAAACACCTACAACACTGCCTTCATTAATCTGCTCTGTCACCTCTTTAACAAACTCAGTCAAATTCGTGTGACATGATTTCTCATGCAAAAAGCCATGGTGACTATCACCAATCAATCCCTGCCTTTGAAAATGCATGCAGTTGGCTATCCATCAGAATCCCCTCCAACAACTCACCCATCACTGATGTCAGGCTCACTGTTCCAGAGTTTCTTCGGTTGTTGTGTAACTGTTTTCTTTTCTATTGCCACTCCTCCATTGGTCACAGCAAATTATCGGTGTAACCAGGCTGATGATATGGTCAATGATCTAGGTCTCATACTGGGTCAGGGGCATCCTCGGAAGAGGTCAGGTCGATTTCCTTCATTTGTTAAAATAACAAAATCATGACAAAAACAAAATTCCTCAAACTATGATGGAAAGGTGAATGCCAAACAGAATAGAAATTACAAAAATGTACATTGATATTTCCATTTCTAAAAACACTGAGGAGCACAAACATACACAGACACACACACATATACATACACAGACAAGCACACACAGACGCACTAAAATGCATGCACAGACATGCACACACAGACACACTCAAACACCCACACAGACATGTACACACAGACACACTCAAACACACAAAAACACAGACACATAAACACGAATACACACACAGACACATGCACATACAAGTATATGCACAAACACAAACAAATGCATGTACCATAGACTGTAAAACATTAGAGCAGAAAAAAGGCAATTTAGCCCATCCAGTCTACTGAGCAATTGATCATGGCTGACATGTTTTTCAAGCCCATTCTTCTGCCTTTTCACAACAAGTCTTGATCCCATCTTTAAGCATAACTTATCTCGTTATATCCTAAAGTAGCTAATGTGTATATGTGTGTGTATCTATGCCTCTGTGTGTCTCTCTTTGTGCGTCCGTGTGTGTCTGTGGGAATATGTTGTCTCTGTGTGTGTCTGTGCGTGTGCATGTGGCTGTGTGACTCTGTGTGTGTGTCTTTGTGTGTGTGTATCTGTGAATGTGTGTCTGTACGCATATGTGTGTCTCTGTGCATGTGTCTGAGTGTGTGCGTTTGTCTCTGTGTGTGTGTCTGTCTACCTGTGTGTGTCTCTGTGTATGTGTCTGTATCTCTGTGTGTGTGTCTGTGCGTGTGTGTGTGTAATGTACGTGTGTGTGTGTTTGCCTAATAGCAGGAGACAGCATTATTGAGGATGGTTGTTTTTCAGACTGGAAGCCTGCTGCTATGGACTAGGTCAGCTCACTCAAAACATTCTTAAGTAGGCAGCAGAGACCATAACTTTGCAATTTCTTTCAGTAAGTGCACAGTGAAAATTACCCAGAGTAACCTAACTATGTTGACTATCAGGTTTTGAAAATGGACAAAAAATAATTTACAAAATTCCACAATGAAACACAAGGAACAGAATAAAGAACCCCTACAGAAGTCAGTCTATTCAAACTAGACTTAATTAGCTGTTCTGAATGTACACAACAGTATCAATAAGCAACCCCCCCCCCCCCCCCCACCTAAAAACTAAAAAATGAAACATATGCTTACCGGTTGAAGTTAGAAGGTCAGAAGGAGGGAGAAAGAGAGAGAGAGAGAGAGCCTGACCACACAGCTGAACTCCAAACTGTTTCTGTACTGAACAGCTCACTGAGAGAGCTGACCACTCCCCTTTCATTATACCTTTAATCACAGCATCGTTTAATCTCTGGACCAAACCAGTCACCTTGGTGCTGGGAGCTACTTACGACCCCTCTGGAGAAAAAAATCAAGGTCACAGTATCTTTGAGAAAAGGGACCAGCTTTGTGACACTGTGCACAGCGGTGTTCCACAGGGACTTGTGCTCAATCCCTTTTTGTTTGTCATTTATACAAATGATTTATATGATAATTATGAAAGGTATAGTTAGAAAGATCGTGGATGAAAGCAAGATTGGCTATATAGTGGACAGTGAAGATGACACAGGTACCTTGATGAAATGGCTTAACGAATCTTAGAGTTGTACAGCGCAGAAGCAAACACTTTTGACCAACTCGTCCATGCAAGCTGATTTCCGAAACTAATTGTGCCCAATTTGGATTGGAGCGATGGCTCAGTGCTTAGCACTGCTGCCTCATAGTACAAGGCGACTGACTGTGTGGAGTCTGCACATTCTCCCTGTGTCTGCGTTGGTTTCCTCCCACAGTCCAAAGATGTGCAGATTGGGTGAATTGGCCACGCTAAATTGCACATAGTGTTAGGTGCATTAGTCAGGGTTAAGTGTGGGAAGATGGTTCAGGGTGGGTAACTCTTCAGAGGGTTGGTGTGGACTTGTTGGGCAAACGGGCCTGTTTTTACACTGCAGGGAATCAGATCTATTTATCAGCCATTTGCCCATATCCTTCTAAATCCTTCCTATTAATGTACCCATCTGGGTGCCGTTTAAATGTTGTAATTATACCAACCTCCACCACTTCCTCCGGCAGTACATCATATGCACGCTCCAATTTCTGAGTGAAAAAGTTGCCTTTGAGCTCCCTTTAAAATCTTTCCCCTCTCTAATTAAATCAATGCCTTCTAATTTTGCAATTCCAAATGTGGGGAAAAGATTTTGAATACTCACCCTATCCATGCCCTTCATGAATTTATAAACTTCTAGAAGTTCCAATGGTGACTCCAACCCAGGGCCTGTGCTTTCAGTCGTCTGGGGCTTAAGTTCTGAAATTCAATACTGAAATCTCTTCCACCTCGATCAAATCACAATTCTAAACTCATTTTAGTCAATCTGTTCAAACATATTATAAATCACCGCTTGTAGGATTTGAAGCTAGAGCTTTGCGGCCAGAGGTAGGGACCCTACCACCACTCCCCAATAGCCACTAAACTTCCCACGTTATTCTCCTGTGTGTTTGTTCTGACATGCTGTGACACACCTCTGCACCTGAATCCAGACTGGTCTCGAGCCAGGGACACGTTCAGACAAGTTCAGGAATTGAAATAGAATCCAGAGCTCTGCATCAGAGGGAGGGACACTACCGACTACACAAGACCTAAACCATGCCCAAATGTTTAATTTTAAGTGACAGTTTTCAGATCGGTATGGATTCATTGAAATCTGGTTCACTTTACTGAATAACACAATTAGACTAATAAGATTGTTTAAAAAATGCAAGGTACTTGCCTCAATTGTAGGATGTCGAGTTTATGTGCTCTGCCTTCGAGAAAAACTATGAGCATCTTTAAATACTTGGCTATTATTTCCAGCTTAAATGGTTATTGTCTGTAGTCTGCAATATGAGGGAATGAAATCCTGCAGACACACACTGCACTACGAAGGATCTTGAATAGACATCAACACTGAACATCAGAGACAAAGAAAGCGCACACTTTCTGACCTCAAACACCGATCACTGTTTCCCACTTCTAATGTGTGACTGTCCTCTTCCTAAAACCATTAAATGATACAAGACAGCTGATTACTTTCCAGCCTTTCTTCCCCAGTACTATCACTCACTGGAGTGGCAGATGGAGTTTAATGTTGATAAATGCAAGTATTGTACTTTGGTAAAACAAATAAACATATACAATGAAAAGTTGAGCCAATGGTAGTGTTGTAGAACAGAACGACCTAGGATTTCAGGCATAATTCTTTGAAGTTTGCATCATGTGTAGGCAGGGTGGTTAAGAAGGTGTTTCGCTTGCTGGCCTTCATAATAGAGACATAGAGTCATAGAGAGAGACTGCACGGAAACAGACCCTCTGGTCCAACTCGTCTGTGTCAACCAGATATCTTAACCTAATCTCGTTAAATTTGCCAACACATTGCCCATATCCCTCTGAGCCCTTCCTATTCATATCCTCATCCAGACGTCTTTTAAATACTATAATTTAATTTGACCAGCCTCCACTACTTCCTCTGGTAACTAATTCCATACGCGCACCACCCTCAGTGCAAACAAAATTGCCCCTGAGGTTCCTTTTGAATCTTTCCCCTCTCACCCTAAACCTATGCTGTCTAGTTTTGGACTCGCCCAATTCAGGGAAAATACATTGTCTATTTACCATATGCATGCCTCTCATGATTTTATGAACCTCTATAATTGACCTCTCAGCCTCCGATGATTCAGAGAAAACAGCCCCAGCCTATTTAGGCTCTCCCTACAGCTCAAATCCTCCAGCCCTGGCAACATCCTTGTAAATATTTTCTGAAACCTTCCAAGTTTCACAACATCTTTCCAATAGGAATGAGACCAGAATTGCACACAATATTCCAAAAGTGGCCTAACCAATGTCCTTTACACCCACAACATGACCTCCCAAATCTTGTACTCAGTGCAATAAAGGAAAACATGCCAAACACCTTCAATATCCTATCTACCTACGACTCTACTTTCAAGGAACTATGAACCTGTACTCCAAGGTCTCTTTGTTCAGCAACATTCCCCGGGACTTTACCATGAAGTGTATGCGTCCTGCTCTGATTTGCTTTTCCAAAATGCAGCACATGTCATTTATCTAAATATTTCTCCATCTGCCACTCCTCAGCCCATTGGCCCAACTGATCAAGATCCCAATTTACTCTGAGGTAACCTTCTTCATTGTCCACTACACCTCCAATTTTGGTGTCACCTGCAAATGTACTCACTATATCTCCTATGTTCATATCCAAATCATTTATGTACATGACAAATAGCAGTGGACAGTCCTTTGAGTACAGGTGTTGGGACGGTATGTTCATGTTGCATAGGACATTCGCAAGGCATGTCCTGGAGGACTGTGTACAGTTCTGGTCGCCCTGTTATATAAAGGATATTATCAAGAGCGGGAGAGTTCCGATGAGATTTATCAGAATGTTGCTGGGAATGGAGTGTTTGAGTTATAAGGATAGGCTTGATAGACTCGGACATTATCTACTTGAGCATAGGAGGCTGAGAGGTAACCTTATAGATGTTTATAATATCATGAGGGGTATCGAAAATGTTCAATGGTAGGTGTCTTTTCCCTCGAGTAGGAGAATGTTTTAAGATAAGAGGAGCACGTTTATAAAAAGACATAGCGTCATAGAACTGTATAGCATGGAAATAGACCCTTTGGTCCAACGCGTCCATGCAGATCAGATAGCCAAAATTAATCTCCTCCCATTTTCCAGCATTTTGCCCATTTCCATCTGAAATCTTCCCATTCATCTGCCCATCCAGATGCTTTTTAAATGTTGTAACTGTGCCAGCCTCCACACCTTCCTCTGGCACTCGTTACACACAACGACCCTCTACATGAGGGTTTTGCCCATTGCATCCCTTTTATGTCGTTCCCATCTCACCTTAAATATTTGCCGTCTAGTTTTTGACTGCGTTACCCTTGGGAAAAGACCTTGGCTATACACTCTAACTATTGCACTCATGATTTTAATAACCTCTAACGTCAGACCTCATCCTCTGATGCTCCAGGGAAAACAGCCTCAGCCTATTCAGCCACTCCCTGTAGCTCAAAACCTCCAATCCTGGCCATTTTAAAACCCTTTCTGAACTCTTTCAAGTTTCACAACATCCTTCATACAGCAGGGAAATCAGAATTGCATCCAGTATTCTAAAAGTGATCTAACCAATATACTGTACATATGTAATCCAGTCTCATAACTCATATAGGAGGAGAAAGTGAGGTCTGCAGATGCTGGAGTATCAGAGCTGAAAATGTGTTGCTGGAAAAGCGCAGCAGGTCAGGCAGCATCCAACGAACAGGAAATTCGACATTTCGGGCATAAGCCCTTCATCAGGAATGAAGGGCTTATGCCCGAAATGTCGAATTTCCTGTTCCTTGGATGCTGCCTGACCTGCTGCGCTTTTCCAGCAACACATTTTCAGCTTTAACTCATATACACAATGCACTGGCCAATAACATACCAAATACTTTCTTCACTATTCTATCTACCTGCAAATTCACTTTCAAGGAACTATAAACTTGTACTCCGGGGTCACTTTATTCAGCAACACTCCCCGTTACTTTACTATTAAGTGTATTAAATCCTGCCCTCATTTGCCTTTCCCATATGCAGCATCTCACATTTATGTAAGTTAAACTCTGTCTGCCACTCCTCGGTCCAGTGGCCCATCTGATCAAGATCCCATCGTAATCTTATTTGGTAACCTTATTTGTTGGCTATTATACCTCCAATTTTGGTGTCATCTGCAAACTTACGAAATATACCTCCTATGTTCATATCCAAATCATTTATGTACATGATGAAAAGTAACAGAACCAGTACCGATCCTTGTAGCACTCCACTGGTCACAGGCTTCCAGTCTGAAAAACAACTCTCCACCACAACCCGCTGTCCTCTACTTTTAAGCCAGTTCTGTACCTAACTGGCTAATTCCTCCTGTATTCCATGTGATCTAACCTTGTTAATCAGTCTCCCATGCTAAACCTTGTCGAATGCCTAACGGAAGTCTATATGGATCACATTAGCGTTCAGCCTTCATCAATCCTCTCCGTTACTTCTCAACAAAAAATAATCAAGTTAGTGAGACGTGTTTTTCCCGGCACAACCCTATCCTGATAAAGCGCTTTTGCCCAAAACATCTATTTTCCTGCTCCTCAGATGCTGCCTGACCTGCTGTGCTTTTCCAGCACCATTCTAGTCTAGACTCTCATCTCCAGCATTTACAGTCCTCACATTTGCCTATCCCGAATGTATCTTTCAAAATATATGTAAATATGTATTCCCTCCAACAACGTGCCTACCACTGATTTCAGGTTCACCAATCTATCGTTCCCTAGCTCTTCCTTCCATTTTGTTTAATAGCACAACTTTAGTCAAACTCATGAATTCCAGCATTTCACCCATGGCTATTCATGATAAAAACCTCTCAGCAAGGGGCCCTGCAATCACTTCCTTAGCTTCCTATAGAATTATTGTCCACCTGATCAGGACCCGTGAGGTTTTTTATTTTACACAGCATGTGGTTCGTGTAGGGAATGAACTTTCTGAGGAAATTATGGATTGTGGGTAACGTTACAGCATTTAAAATGCATTTGGTTAAGTACAAGAATAAGTGAATGTTTGGACAAATCTGGACCAAGCGCAGGCAGATGGGACTGGTTTAGTTTGGAATTATTGTCAGCATGGACTGTATAGGACGATAGGTCTGTTTGCAAATACCCTGTATAACTCGAAGAGTCTATGTGTGTTCACGTGTCCAAGTATGTATCTGCATGTTTCTGTTCGTGTTTGTCTATTCCCATGTGTCTACATATGTCGCTATGTACCACTGTGTCCATGTCTATCTCTCTGTGCTTGTTACATATGTTCCTGCATTAGTGTGTGGATCTCTGTCTCTGCATCTCTGTGCAATGGGAACTCTTCTTGTTTTTGGGGTGAATCACTGAAACGGGGTCAAAACCACTCTCCCTTTCTCTCCCTTTCCCTCTTTACTTTAAAGTGATCCAAACCCACACTCTGTTGGTCTGATTTAGGTCTTTTCAATTCTTTCTCACATATAAGTTACTCGTAAGCGTAAGTCATTAAAAATTGCAAGTTACAGGAAGTGCAATAAAATTAATCTCATCGCCTTGCAACGTGGCTCACTCGGATTTGCTTGGATATAATTGCAATGGAAATATGCTTTAATGAGTAAACCGTTTCCACATTAGAGAAGGACAGCAGACATTTGTGCACATGAAACTGTTCCACTCTGAGGGTTTCAGCCCAATGATTGTGTGTGTGTGTGTGTGTGTGTGTGTGTGTGTGTGTGTGTGTGTGTGTGTGTGTGTGTGTTTGTGTATATATCAAAATTTAGATTGGATTGTGCTGTGAACTACTGCCCTCTCTCTTTCCCTCCCAAACTGAATCCCTGATGGTTTGCACACTTTACCACCACGATTACAGAGGTGTGGGAGGTGGGAGATGGGAGATGGGAGGTGGGGGTTGGGGGTTGGGGTTGGGAGTGCATCAGAGATTGATAAGAGCAGAAATCCCAGCAGCTCTGGAAGCATCTTTGGACAGAAATGAAAGTTGACGTTTTGGATCAAGTGACTCTTACTCAGAACTCGTGTCGGGGGACATTGCATCACGTTAAACACCACAGAGACTGCCAGACTCGCCACACACAGATACACACACGAATACACACACATAGAGGCACTCACTATTCCTTGACACTAACACAGACATGGAAAGTGTCAGTATTTCACTCGCTCCATGGTAACCTTGTCAGTATTTCAGTTGTTCTGTCTGGTGTGAGTCAGTATTTCTGTATGGAGTGTGATTGCAGGACAATTTCAATCTTTGAAGATATCAAAACTGGAAGAATTGTAAAGTTTGTTGAGGACGGCGTGGAACTCCAACAGGAAAGTTATATTTTGGTGTCGAGTTCAGGTGTATGGCAGATGCCGATCAAAGCAGAACAATGTGAGGTGATGCTCTTTGGTAGGAAGGACATTGAAAGGTAACATTAAACAGGCTGTACTGTTAGAAAGTAGGTGCAAAAGCAGAGGGTGCTGGATGTATGAGCACAGATTATCAAAGACATCAGGACAAGTGGGGGTAGCGGTAAATTTCACAACTAAGTGTCAGTATCTAAGCTGTTTACAGGAGGAAGGATTCTCCGTGCTCGCTTCTTGGGAGGTGGTGGAGATGGTGTGTTGTGAGCCCACCGAAACCGTGGGGATTCCATTTGTACCAGCTCAACACAGAAGGGAGATGGCATCAGGGCCACGGCTTCTAAGTTGTGCCGGGGGAAAACGGAGTTGCCAGTGGGTTTAAAGTGAGAATTTCCCTTCACTGAACATTGCTCCTTATTCGGTCGGTGGGTTGTGGATGTTTCAGAATTTCCACACTAGACATCCCGGTCCTCTCTGGCTCATACCAGGGTCCTCCCCACATGGCGGGGTGGGGTGAGGGAATGGATATCGGGCACTCCACCACCTGGTTTGACCCATTGTGTCCTATTCCAGGCTGTTTCTCCTGGAATGGGAGAAGGGGAGGAAGGGAGGGAGGGAGGGTAGGAGTGGGTGGCGCTGTTGTTAGTGCTGGTGTAGATGGGGGGAGAAATGGTGAGGTGTCTGGAGGGAGTCAGTCCATAGTTTTGTATCTATGCAGTGTTATTAGTGTCGGGGGGCGGGGTGGAATAATGGAGGGAGAGAGAGGGGATGAGAGAGAGAGAGAGAGAGAGAGGCGGGGGAAGGTGCTGCATGCAGCAGTGAGAGTGGTGAAGCATGATCCTTGTTCTGGTTTGCTGCTGCAACAGATATACAGTGAGTGTGAGGGAGCAGAGAGAATACAGTGACCCTTGCCCTGACAGAGAGGGGAAGGTTATTGATACTTGTCCTGTATTGCTGGACATTTCTTCAGACCGCAGATACTGCACTGAGCTGGGTGGAGAGCTCAGACCATGCTCAGTGGGTCTGGGGGTGTCGCCCCCTCTGGGAAGAGTAAGCCCCCCCACCTCTGTACTAGCCCATCCACCAGGACCTCCGTGCCCCTGTCGACAAACCGTGGTGTAATTGTTCCTTATCTGCCATGCTCGGGATAAACTGTGCAGGGCAGCTCCAAACTGAGAAAGCTCAACCGTGTGCCCATTGGCCTTTTAAAGTTGGAACTAATGTCAGGTATCATGGAATATTCAGGGACATCTGGATGATGGTGTGTACCTCCAACAATGATGGGTGGGAGAATCGAACTTGCAATGATTGAGAGGGACACCGTGGGGTAGGGTGGGTAGTTAATGAGGTGACTTCAATAAGATAGCACCAGGAAACTAACTCCACATCGTACAGACAATCCCTCTGTCACACTCAATGAAAATGGCACTGAGACAAATTATTATTAGATTCAGCCTAACGATATCGAGACTGTGCTCGCCTGCTCCCAGTTATACAGCTGCAGAACAAATACTCACCCAAAACTCTCCACCATCTTAACTAACACCAATATCCTGTTCACCCATCATTCATGGAAACAGTGGCCCATATTGCAAGATGTTTTCGAAATGTTTTCATTTCACAGTTTTTTAAACCTACCATCAGATACTTCTCTCAATTTCTCTCTCAATCTCCCCCTTCTTTTACCAAGCTCCTCCCATTTGGTGGCATTTCAGCTGATTCATGGACGCTTTCTGGCAGTGAGTTTCACGCCTGTAGCACACCGTTGTCATGGCACAATGGAGATATGGAGCTGGAAATGGATGGGGTCTGCACATCCTGTCACTTCCAGCATAGGCTGCACGTTTCCCCACGTACAGCAATGATCAAACACAGTGTTACTCAGCAATGCAGTGATTAGTGTGGACAGCTGTACATGCTGGGAAGGTAACTGTTCTAGATTAACAGATAACTTCATTGCTATTCACTGCAGAGCTCCCCATGCATGTTAATGGAACAATGCACTTGTGTGCTCTGCAGGTTTATATATCAATGCACTTTTGGACGGATAAGAAGTGGACTGGTAAGCTCTGAACATTGTTCAATCCTGGACGTATTGCTAAGCAATACACTGGCCTGGTTTACGCTTAATGATGAACATTATCTCAGCTGAGCTTATACATGCGTGGGCATGATCTGTGAGGTGGATTGAGTATCCGATTAAATTCCTGATATAACTATCACTCCTCCAGCTCGGCCCATTCCGCTATTTAACCCCATATTTTGCAACATGCTGTCGATTAAGGAATACCCAAGTAAAACGTGAATTTATGTCGCTCTTGTATTGGAAATGGAGATCGTGACTTGGACCGAACATGCTTTTAAAAACATTTCAAAGCTAAATGTGAGGTGCTGTGTTTCAGATACAATTCGCTTGTTCACGATATTCAAATTAAGCGAAACACAATTTATTCAAACACTGTTTGGCTGCAAGTACCACAAGGAATGGACCGTATCTACACTGTCTATGGCACTGTAAGAGCCTCTCAAAAATGCCTAACTCCACCTAAGCAGTTAAATTATGATATGATAAATGTCAAATTAAACATAAATAAATCAGACGAAAGAATGCAGCAGGCCTGGTGATCAGACACAGAAGGTCTCGGGACCCCAGCAATTTCTACATTGCCAAAACACAGTAGAATCATCAAGCTCGTGAAGAGAAAGCATCATCTCCCTCCCTCACCTCTATTTTTACAACTGGAGATGTGCCATTAACCCAATAGTCAGCCATGTCAACATCCCATCCACACCAAGTATTATTGTGTTATATCAGGGTTATCATGAAAGGGGTTAACTGGAGCTGTTTGTTCAGTGACTGTGATTAATGTCAGTCTTCCTGGACCTAACTGGGTAACTGGAGGCTTTACCTTGTCCATAATTAGGGGGGTCTTTCAACTGGTTATGCCATAATATTTGGGGCAGCATCATCCTCAATAAGATTGGCATCAGCAGCTAGAGAGAGAGCGAGAGATCAGAATCTGAAAATATTAGAATGTTCCAAAAATGGGTCAGAGTCTGTGAACATTAGACTGGAATGTCCCAAGAATGGACAGGAGTTTATCATTGGGACTTTACTATCTTTCTCAGGATTGGGCATGGTTACAGTTGCGGATACGAGCCATACTGATGATTATTCAAGCTGGGTACTATCCCACCCTCGCTATTATTGGTGTTCCTGGTAAGCCTATCTCTGTCAATTCTATAAACGATGGTGAAGGTTACTACTATTCCACTTAATTACAGTTTACAAATATCTGAAATTTTAGTCACAAATTCCACTTCCTTTGCATGCATTTCCAAACTCCTTACTCACAAACATCTAAGAAGGAACAAGACTGTTCGGAAACTTGAATCTCCTTTTTGCCCTGGATTGTTTTTTAGAACATAGAACATAGAAAAATACAGCGCAATACAGGCCCTTCGGCCCTCGATGTTGCGCCGACCAAATCCTACCTAACCTACACTAGCCCAATAACTTCCATATGCCTATCCAATGCCTGCTTAAATGACCATAAAGAGGGAGAGTTCACCACTGCTACTGGCAGGGCATTCCATGAACTCATAACCCGCTGCGTAAAGAATCTATCCCTAACATCTGTCCTATACCTACCACCCCTTAATTTAAAGCTGTGTCCCCTAGTAACAGCTGACTCCATTAGCGGTAAAAGGTTCTCAGTGTCTACCCTATCTAAACCCCTAATCATCTTATACACCTCTATCAAATCTCCCCTAAACCTTCTTTTCTCCAATGAGAACAGGCCCAAGTGCCTCAGCCTTTCCTCATACGATCTTCCTCCCATGCCAGGCAACATCCTGGTAAACCTCCTCTGCACTCGTTCCAATGCCTCCACATCCTTCCTATAGTATGGCGACAAAAACTGCACACAATACTCCAGATGAGGCCGCACCAGAGTCTTATACAACTGCAACATGACCTCAGGACTCCGGAACTCAATTCCTCTACCAATAAAGCCCAGTACACCATATGCCTTCCTCACAGCACTATTTACCTGGGTGGCAACTTTCAGAGATCTGTGTACATGGACACCAAGATCCCTCTGCTCATCCACACTACCAAGTAGCCTACCATTAGCCCAGTAATCCATCTTCTTGTTACTCCTACCAAAGTGAATGACTTCACACTTAGCTACATTGAATTCCATCTGCCACCTTTCTGCCCAGCTCTGCAACCTATCTATATCCCGCTGTAACCTGCCACATCCTTCTTCACTGTCCACAACTCCACCGACCTTTGTGTCATCCGCAAACTTGCTCACCCAGCTTTCAAGCCCCTCCTCTAGATCATTTATAAAGATGACAAACAGCAACGGTCCCAAAACAGATCCCTGTGGTACACCGCTAGTAACTGCACTCCAAGATGAACCTAGTCCATCAACTACTACCCTCTGTCTCCTTCCAGCCAGCCAATTCCTAATCTAAACCTCTAATGCACCCTCAATGCCATACCTCCGTAGTTTTTGCATTAGCCTACCATGGGGTACCTTATCGAACGCCTTGCTAAAATCCATATAAACCACATCTACTGCTTTAACCTCATCCACCTCCTTAGTCACCTTCTCAAAGAACTCAATAAGGTTTGTGAGGCACGACCTGCCCTTCACAAAACCATGCTGACTATCCTTGATCACATTATTCCTATTCAGATGTTCATAAATCTTATCCCTTACAATTCTCTCTAAGACTTTGCCCACAACAGAAGTGAGACTCACTGGCCTATAGTTACTCGGGCTGTCCCTACTCCCCTTCTTGAATAAGGGGACCACATTCGCTATCCTCCAGTCTTCTGGTACTATTCCCGTTGACAATGACGACATAAAAATCAAGGCCAATTGCTCTTCTATCTCCTCCCGAGCTTCCCAGAGGATCCTAGGGTAAATGCCATCAGGCCCAGGAGACTTATCTATTTTCATCCTTTCCAGTATTCCCAAAACTTCCTCCCTACATATTTCAAGGCCATCCATTCTAATCACTTGTGACTCAATATTCACACCAGCAACAGAGTCCCGTTCCTGAGTGAATACTGACGAAAAGTATTGATTTAGTGTCTCACCAATCTCCTCCGCCTCCACGCACAACTTCCCACTACTATCCTTGACTGGATCGATACCTACCCTAGTCATCCTTTTATTCCTGACATACCTATAGAAAGCCTTTGGGTTTTCCCTAATCCTACCAACTGAGGACTTTTCATGTCCCCTTCTCGCTGCTCTTAGCTCTCTCTTCAGATCCTTCCTGGCTACCTTATAACTCTCAATCGCCCCAACTGAACCTTCAAGCCTCATCCTTACAGAGGCCTCCCTCTTCCCTTTCACAAGGGATTCCAATTCCCTATTAAACCACGGCTCCCTCACAAGACCCTTTACTCCCTGCCTGACTGGTACATACTTATCAAGGACACTCAATAGGTGTTCCTTGAACATTCTCCACATATCATTAGTATTCTTCTCCTGAAGCCTGTTTTTCCAATCCGCGCATCCTAAGTCATGCCTCACCGCATCATAATTTCCCTGTCCCCAGCCACAGCTCTTGCCCTGCAGTGCACACTTATCCCTCTCCATCACTAAAGTAAAAGTCACCGAGTTGTGGTCACTGTCCCCAAAGTGCTCACCTACCTCCAAGTCTAACACCTGGCCTGGTTCATTACCTAGAACCAAATCCAGTATAGCCTCACCTCTTGTTGGCCTGTCTACATATTGTGTCAGGAAACCCTCCTGCACACATTGGACAAACACCAACTCATCTAACGAACTCGAGCTATAGATTTCCCAGTCAATATCTGGGAAGTTAAAGTCCCCCATAACAACCACCCTGCTTCTTTCACTCTTCTCCTGAATCATCCTCGCAATATTATCCTCTACTTCTCTCAGACTATTGGGAGGCCTGTAGAAAACACCTAACAGGGTGACGTCACCTTTCCTATTTCTAACCTCAGCCCAAACTACCTCATATGGCAAGTCTTCCTCCATCGTCCTTTCCACCGCTGTAATGCTATCCTTGACAAGCAATGCCACACCTCCCCCTCTTTTATCCCCATGTCTGACCCTACTGAAACATTTAAACCCTGGAACCTGCAACAGCCATTCCTGCCCACGTTCTACCCACGTCTCTGTAATGGCCACAACATCGAAATCCCAGGTAGAAACCCACGCTGCAAGTTCACCTACCTTATTTCTTCTACTTCTGGCATTGAAGTATACACACTTCAAGCCACCTTTCGGTTTACAGGCACCCTCCTTCGAAATCGATGCCTTATTCCTAACCTCCCTACACTCAAGGTCCTGTACCGTGAAGCTACAGTCCAGGTTCCCATGCCCCTGCAGAGTTAGTTTAAACCCTCCCAAAGAGCACTAGCAAACCTCCCTCCAAGGATACTGGTGCCCCTCAGGTTCAGGTGTAGACCATCCTGTTTATAGAGGTCCCACCTTCCCCAGAAAGCACCCCAGTTGTCCAGAAACCGGAATCCCTCCCTCCTGCACCATGCCTGTAGCCACGCATTTAACTGCTCTCTCTCCCTATTCCTCGACTCTCTATCACGTGGCACGGGTAACAAACCAGAGACAACAACTCTGTTTGTTCTAGCTCTGAGCTTCCAACCTCGCTCCCTGAAAGCCTGCCTGACATCCTCACCCCTCTTCCTACCTATGTCGTTGGTGCCAACGTGGACCACGATCTGGGGCTGCTCCCCCTCCCCCTTAAGGACCCGGAAAACACGATCAGAGACATCACGTACCGTTGCACCTGGGAGTCAACATACCAATCGTGAGTCTCTGTCGCCCCCACAAAACCGCCTATCTGTACCCCTCACTATTGAGTCCCCAAGAACTATCGCTCTAACTTTCTCCACCCTTCCCTTCTGAGCAACGGGGCCAGGCTCCGTGCCAGAGGCCTGAACCTCGTTGCTTACCCCTGATAAGCCATCCCCCAACAAGTATCCAAAACGGTATACTTGTTCTTGAGGGGAATGACCGCAGGGGGTCCCTGCACTGGCTGGTTCCTCCCACTCCCCCTCACTGTCACCCATCTGTCTATAACTTTCGGTGTAACTACTTCCCTAAAGCTCTGATCTATGACCACCTCTGCCTCCCGAATGATCCGCAGTTCATCCAACTCCAGCTCCAGTTCCCTAACACGGTCTTGGAGGAGCTGGAGATGGATGCACCTCTTGCAAGTGTAATCAGCAGGGATGCTAATGGCTTCCCTCACCTCATACATGTTGTCTCTATATTATCTCTGTCATCAAATCTGCCCACACCCCAGTCTCCAGTTATGCCTCAGTGCCGTTGATAAATTACCTGTCATCTACCCCTTCGTTAATGACAGATGTTACGGCTCCAGTTCTCTTCTGATCACTCTTCCAGTTACAAATATTTTGACCACGAGCTTCTTCTTGTCTCTACAGTTATTTCACAACAGGGACTCTGTATCAGAGTAGTAGTGTCACTGACCGAGTAATTCAGAGGCATAGTTTATGTCTCTAAAAACATTGTTTGAAATCCTACCACAGCCGATGTCTAAACATAAATTCAAATGACAAAAGTTGGAATGAAGTCTAATTTCCCTCATGACGACCATAAACCATCAGGATTTCGTTTCGTATTTTAATGATAACCTTTGGTAAATAAACTTAAAATTTTTGCCCTGTTTGGACAAAGTGTGGTTTCAGACCCACAACAATGTAGTTGGCTCCATATTGCCTTCACAAATGTCCGCGTGGTCAAGGGCATTTACTGATGGCCAACAAATGCTGCTCTTGCCAGTGATGCTGGCATCCGGGCAACAACAATATTAAAGGTGACATTACCATAGAAACGTGGATGCTGGAGATGTGAAATAACATTCTCCAGCGTCTGAAAGAATGTTGGAGATTCTCAGCAGGTATGGCAGTCTGTTGGACTGGAGAAAAACAGATAATGTTTAGACTTCATTGAACATATTAAAACTAAATGCAACTAATAAAGAATATTATTTATATCAGGGATGGTTGGGAGAGTGAATGGGAGGTTTGTGTTGAATGGGTGGAGAAATGTCCAGCATGAGGGAGAGAGAAAGAGAAAGAGCTAGAGAAAGGGAAAGGAAAAACAAACAAAAGGATTGCTGATGATGGACTGGAAGGCAAATAGGATGAGAGGTTATTCGAACATTTCCCTTTTCTCATATTCCTGAATATCACATCCATTTCGAGATGTCCCTGCTTGAATTGAGTAATGTTCCCCGTGTCTCTCTGAGTGTGGTGATCAAATCCATCGGTAATACTCGTGCTGAGATACAGAGAAACATAATATTACATTGTCAACTGCTTCATTGGAAAGTGGAACTGCTACTGTGGGACTGTACAGAGATGCAACGGCTTTCTCAGCTAGGAAGAGAAACTGAGGAGACAGAGGCATTTTCAACACTGAATGTTTGCACCATGGGTGTAGGGAACTGACTTGCTGTTGTCATTGGAAAGTCAGTGGAGTTTCTGTGGATGGTGTTCTCAGGTTTGTATTGTCAGTTGCTGCGTGCATTCAGGGAGGCACGAGGGCCTGTTGACCCGACTCTGGATACTGTATTTTCAGTGTATCTGGATCCACGGTAAAGAAATGGAGCTGAGACTACAGAGAATGGAAGCTGTGTAAACAGGGTGGGGCTGGGAGCTGCACATTCCTTCCTGGGATTTCCAGGAACATTTGTCTAAGCTGGATCCATTCCAAGTGTAAAGTTTGTTTCAAAAATGAGGTGGTCACTGAACTGTGTCCTCTCCTTCAGTATAACCTGTAGCCTCACATCAGGGACAGGACTGTACCGACTCTCACCATGAAGTGAACTGGATTGATTCTGGAACTTTCCAGTCAGGAGTGGGTAACACATCCACCATCTCGATGTGCAGTCCTCTGATGTATTCACGAGCTGTCAGGAGCCACCTGCCTGCTGAGAGGAATTCATTGGTTCCAGCTCCACGGTGGAAAATACAGAAACTAACGTCCAGAAATACTACGGAACGGGGGACTAGTAAAAATGAGAAACTGCAGGAAATTAGAATTAATGAAGAGTATGTTTTTGAAAATCTAATTGAATTGAAGTTTCATGAGTTACAGAATCTGATGAGCTGCATCCCAGAGTATTGAGGAGGTGGCAATAGAGCTAGTGAAATAATTACTGATTATTTTTCAAAGCTGGTTTGATTCTGGAAAGGATCCTGAGACTGGAAAGCAGCTGTTTTAAGCTTAAATATTTGAAACAGGATGGAGATGGCAAACAGAAAACTAAATAGCTTGATGTCAGCTGTGAGAAAAATATTGTAACCGTTTATAAGGAATGTGACAACGAGACACTTGGAGAATAGTGATCTGATTTGGTAGAGTCGGCCTAGATTCAGGAAAGGGAAATGATCTTTGATAAACTTATTGGAATTTGTGGAGATTGTCCGCTGTGACATTGACAATTAAGAACCAATGGAAATGGAGTATTTAAATTTTCAGCAGAGGTTTGACATAGTTGAATAGAGTTGAGTGGGGAATGTTAAATTCCTTGGGTATGAAGGTGTGAAATATATACCATATGGATTAAAAATTGGACAGTGTAGATAATGAAGTGTTTAAGATCTTTCTCTGGACTGAAGGCTTGTTGGGTATCAGAAGGATCAGTGTTTGCGCAATAGCTGTTCACAAGGTCTAAAAATGTTTCAGATGTGAACAAATATCTTCATTCATATTTACGTATTTTTTTCAATGGTGAGAGATTGGGAAGTGCTGTTGTTGAAAAGGACCTGGATGACCTTGGTCATAAGTCACCAACGTTGCAGGAAGTAAGTGATATGTGACTCTTTATGCAAAATGATTGAAACACAAGAGTTGGTATATCTTTCTCAATGGTAGTGTTTTGTTGAGAGAGTGTTTGGTGCATCGTTTACAGATTTGGTCTGTTTTATAAATAATGATCTCTTTGTCACAGAGAAAGTGCAAAGGAGTTTCACCAGACTAAACCCTGGCATGATGGTACCATGAGGAGAGAGTGCAGGACTTATGTATTTAATTTTTAGCGCTTTGAGGGAATAAGAAGTTGAAACTTGATGGTTACGGATGGACACTCATTACATCCCAAACAGCTGAATAGATCAAAATTCCACACTATTCATTGGATGTTTGATTCCCAAAATTTATTTGCTTCTGCAGAGCCCCCACTTCGATTAGCAGAAAGGTACAGGCTCTGAACAAACTCTGGACACTTGAATGCACAGTTACTGTGTGACACTTTACTGAATGTCACTTTGTACACAATCCTGTCAGCAGTCACAATACCTGCATTCTGAAAGAGTTAACAATTCTGCACCAGCTTCTGATCTCCATAGAGACCATGGGTCTGCTTTCTTGAAGATGAAGACAAAGTTGGCGTCATTCCTACTACCAGAAAACCATGTTAAAGCAGCAGATAGGTAGTATGAGTAATTAAGCCATGTGGATCCGGTTGGAACAGTTCATCAGTTCAGTCACTGCTCCATTTGTTTGTGATGTTGGAGCATCTCTGAACCTTCCTGTTCCTGTATTAGTGACCTGAGAAGCTGAATGACGACTTCCTGTTCCTTATGTTAGTGACTCCGGGTGTGAAATGGTCTCTTTCTGATAACATTTAAGTGACGTGTGGGAGTGAGCAGTTTTCTTCTCTTCCTGTGCAAGAGGCAGGAGGGACTGAATGAGCTGCCATACGTCCTGTCCAATAGTTTGATGGGCTAAATAGTTTCCCCATATTCTTGCGAACCCAGATTGTGCTGCTGAATGAGCACCTCCGTTTACTGTGGAAATATGCAGTGTCTGCCATTGCTGTTACATGAATGTTACCCAGGCTTTAAAAGCATGAACTTGAATGGTGTCCAGTTCTAGTTGCCCATGGACACTGACTACTTCAAGAGCTGAGCAGGGACAACCTGTTCTGAACATGATGCAAACTTCTGCAAATATCCCCACTTCTGCTCAGTTTTGACTCAATGGGCTGAATGGGTTCCTCCCATACTGTCGGTATTCTATAATGACCGACTGGAAATGCCTGGGCTGAGGGAGCTATCCCGAGGATCTCCTACAAATGTGTCCCATGGCTGAGATTGTTGATGTCCGCTGGTGATAGCCATCTTCCCTTGTGCTGTGAATAGCTCCAAACAGTAGAGAGGTTACAATCGATTCGCACTAAG
The DNA here is from genome assembly GCF_020745735.1 of Hemiscyllium ocellatum. NCBI lineage: Eukaryota > Metazoa > Chordata > Chondrichthyes > Orectolobiformes > Hemiscylliidae > Hemiscyllium > Hemiscyllium ocellatum. The sequence continues at coordinate 63,065,054 of NC_083420.1, forward strand.
TGCGATTTTGCTCAGGCTCCTTGATGTCATCCTCAGTCTAATACTGCTTTGAGTTCAGGGCCAGTCTCTCTACCTGAGCGCATGTGTTCCCTCTTTTGTTCGTATCAATAGGTAATGATGTAGAAGCAGAGAATGTTTTCTTCAATCAGAGGGTAGCGAATGTCAGGAATTCTCTTACACAGAGAGTTAGGAGAGCTAAATCACTGTAAGGTTCCAGTGGTGTTCTGCAGGGATCAGTTCGAGGACTTCTGCTTGTTGTGACTTTTATAAATGACTTGGATGAGGAAGTGGAAGGGTGGGTTGGCAAGATTGCTAATAACACGAATGTTTACAGAGTGGTACATAGTGTGGAGGGCTGTTGTAAGTTGCAATGGAATATTGAATAATGCTGAGCTGGGCGAAGAAGCGGCAGATGGAGTTCAAATTGGAAAAGTGTGAAGTGATTATTTTTGTCAGTTTGAATTTGAATGCAGAATGCAGAGTTATTGGCAGGATTCTTGCCAGTGTGGAAGAATAGAGGGATCTTGGGGTCCATATTCTTAGATCCTTCAAAGTAGCGGCCTAAATTGATCGTGAATGGTTTGTTAGCTTTCATTACAAGGGGGATTGATTTTAAGAGCTGTGAGGTTTTGCTGCAGTTTTACAGAGCCCTGGTTAGACACACTTGACATATTGTGTCCAGTGCTGGTCACCCAATTATAGGAAAGATGCGGAAAATTAAGAAAGGGTGCAGAGGAAATTTACCAGAATGTTGCCTGGACTGAAGGGAAGGTCTTATGAAGAAATGTTGACAGAACTAGGGCTTTTATCATTAGTGTGAAGAAGAATGAGAAGTGACTTGATAGAGATAAACAAGATGGTGAGAGGTGTGTGTGTGTGTGTGTGTGTGTATGTATGTGTGTGTATATATATATATATATATATATATATCTCCAGAGACTTTTCCCAAGTCAGAAATGGCTATCACGAGGGGGCGTCATTTGGAGGAAGGTTTCGAGGAGATCTCAGAGGTCAGAGCCTTACACAGAGAATGGTGGGTGCGTGAAATGCAATGCTAGCCGTGGTATTTAGTCAGGTATATTAGGGACATGTATGAAACTCTTACATAGGCACATGGGAGGATAGTACAATGGAGTGTATGTCGGCTCGTCTGATCTGTGAGTAGGAAAAAAGGTCGGTGCAACATCGAGGGCCATTGGGACTTGTACTGTCCTGTACTGTTCTATGTTCTATCTTCTATGAAACTATTTAAAGGGGGGGGTAGATGGATTTTGACCTCTCAGAGAGGTGAGGGCAATGAGGAATCGGGCATTAAAGAGGATTTGAGACCAAGAGCAGATCAGCCATGAGCTTAGCGAAGAGCAAGGCAGGATTGGGGTTTGAACGATTTGCTCCTGTTTCTGATGTTCTCACATTCTGTTATTGGAAAGTTGGTGGGTGCTATTTTCTTGGAAGGTCTGTTATTGCATATTGCAGTTTGGGACACCAGATGATTCTGTGAACCATCACTAGGTGACGTCTGGCGTCTGTATTCACAATGAATCTGGGTCTTCAACATGACCAACAAATGAAGCACAAGTTGCAGAGAGGGGAAGCTCTGTGAAGAGAGATAAGGAGCCTCTCTCATACCCAGCCTGGATTTTCCAATTACATTTCCCAAATCAACTCAAACTGTGTGGGACAGACTTGAGGGGCTGAACGGTCGCCTCTGTTTCTGTGCACCAGTTTATAAGAGTAAGTAGCCTCAAACTGCTCCTGTCTAGCAGGTTTAGGGGGCTGAAAGGAACACAGAAACATGGGACTGAGGAGCAGTTGTGGTTCATTAGACACCTTGACCCTTCTCCACCAGGCACTAGCTGTGGTTGATCAGGTTGTGGTCTCAGCCCCACTTTCCTGTCTGTATCTCATTCTCCGTGACTCACTGCTCTGCTAAATACTTAACTAACACAGCTTTGAATAAATGTGAACAAAAAGGAATGTCAATCTTCTGGGGAAGATAATTCCCACTTGAAAGGCCATTTTAGAATCTTCTCCCCCTCTTATAGAATCAGAGAATCATACAGCATAGAAACAGATCCTTTGTTCCAGCTTGCCCACATTGGCCAGATGTCCCAATCTGATCTAGTCACATTTGCCATCATATGCCCCATATCCCTCTGAACCATTCCTACTTATGTAACTATCCCGATATATTTTAAATGTATAATTGCACCCGCTTTCAACATCTTCTCTGATAGCGCTTTCTGTACACGCATCACCTTTGGCATGAAAATGTAACTCCTCAGGTCCACTCTAAATCTTTCCACCAAATCTTCAACCTATACCGTCAAAAACTGGACTCCCTTAACCCTGGGTAAAAGACCTTGGCCATTCAGACTATCCATGCCCATCAGGATTTTATAAGCCACTTTCCTGTCACCATTCACCCTCCTCCAGTCCAGGGGGAAAGCCTCAACCTGTTCATCCTCTCCCTGAATCTCAATCCCGCCCCCCCCCAGCAGTATCGAAAAATCCTTGTAAATCTTTTCTGCGCCCTCTCAACATCCTCCCATCAGCAGAGCCAACAGAATAGTGCACAGGATTCTTAACATGGCCTCACCTGCGTCCTGTACAGGGGCAACATGCCACATCAACTCCTATACTCAATGTTTTGACCGATTAAGGCAAGCATGTTCTTCACCATCTGATCTACCTATGACTCCACACTCAAGGAACGGTCAGCCTGCACCTGTAGGTCTCTTTGTTTAGTAACATTCCCGAGGACACGACCATGCTTTAATTTAACAAAATAAAAAACCTTACAAATATCTAAATTAAATTTAATTGCCAGTCCTTGGCCATTTGATGGTCAAGGGTGCCTCTGTACTCGAAGATAATCTTCTTCACTTTCTGCTACAACACTTTGTTGATGTTATCTGTAAATTTATTATCCATGCCTCTGATATTCACATCCAAATTATTTATGTCCATGATGAAAAGCAGTGAGGTCAGCAGTGATTCTTTCAGGACACCCCTGGCCATACTCCTCCAGTCTGGAGGACAATCCGTTACCTTCAAGACAATTTTGTATCTAATTGGTTAACGTTCCCTGAATTCTATGTGAACTAACCTTAGTAATCTGTTAGGATGAGGACCTTTATTAAATGCGTTGCTGTAGCCAGGGTAAACAATGTACATCAGACTACCTTCATCAATCTTCTTTTTCACGTCTTCAAAATACTCAATCACATTAATGATATTTGATTTCCATCGCACAAAGCCATGTTGACTACCTCATACCAGTCCTCGCCTTTCTGTGTGGCTCGGTGGCATAGTGGTTAGCACAGCTGCCTCGCAGCATCCAGAGGTCTGGCTTCAAATCCATGTACTTGTCCAAGTGCCTTTTAAATATTGTTAATGTAAATGTCTCAACCACTTCCACTGATAGGTCATTCCATATGCATAACAACCTCTGTAAAATATTTGCCCCTCTTGGTCTTTTATTATTTCCACTCTAACCTTAAACTGATGCACTCTGGTCCTCGATTCCAAAACTCTGGGGGAAAAAAAGACTGGGTTCATTCACCATATTCATGCCTCTCATTATCTTGTACCTGTACCCACCATCAGTCCCCCTCAGTCTGCTATGCTCTAAAGAAAAATGTCATTGCCTCGCCAACCTCGCTCTGTTACTCAGACTGTTGGGTTATGTCAACATCCTTGTAAATTTCGTCTGCAATCTTTCCAGTTTAATAACATCTTTCCGATAGCAATGTGACCAAAACTGGACACAACAATGCAAGTGCATTTCTTTCCTTCCCTTCTAAACAAAGGGAATAACATTCGCTACCAGTCTTCTGGAACCCCACCTGTAGCTAACGATGATGCAAAAATATCAGCCAGAGTCGTTGTAGTTTCTTCTTTAGCCTCCTGCTGTGTTCTTTGATACGTCTGGTCAGAACCAGGAGATTTATCCACATTCCTACATTCTAATACATGTACATCCAACACCCCCTCTTCTATGATATGGACTGTCCCCAAAGATATCACCACTAATGACTTCTGGCTGCTGCTCCTCTCCCTTGCAGCCGCTCTGAGACACCCTGGACCCTGTCATCTGAAGGCCACACAGCATAGGAAATTGAAATAACATCAACTCTAATTTGCTGTTAGAGTTAAGCCCATCAACTCTAATTTGCTGTTCGGACATGCCTGACATGTTTCTCAGCCCAATTCCCCTGCATTCTCAATGTAACTCTGGACCCATGTTTTAATCAAAAATTACCTATCTCTGTATTAAAGACATGACTGTACCTGTGTCTCGATATGGCCATGTGTGCGTGTGTGTGTGTGTGTCTGTGTGTATTTCTGCGTTTATCTGTTTAATCGCAGGACACAGGGCGGTGATGGAGGGATGTGTGTGTTCCTGTGAATAACTGTTTAATGGCAGGAGACAGGCTGTTGGTGGAGGGTTATGTGTGTGTGTGTTTCTGTGAATATCGGTTTAATTGCAGGAGACAGTGTGATGGCGGGGGCTGTGTGTGTGTGTGTTTCTGTGTATGTCTGTTTAATGGCAGGAGACAGGGTGGAGGTGGTTGGTTGTTTTCAAACTGGAGACCTGGGATCAGATGTGATTCACATGCAAAAGTATTTGATCCTCTTTTGCTTGTCATTTATATCAATAACTTAGAAGAGAATTGTAGAAGCCACGATGAGCAAATTTGGAGATGACATCAAGATTGGTTGTATCGCGGACAAATTTGATTTAATGATTTACAGTCAGTGATTATAACGATATCTTGCTCAATTGAATATGTGAATCGTAGACCTGTACAGCAAGGAAAAGACCTTTCGACTCATCCAAGCTGACCAGATATTCTGGATTAATCTTGTCCCATTTTCCAGCATTTGTCCCACATCCCTCTGAAACCTTCCTGTTCATATACTTATGCCTTTTAACTGTTGTAATTGCACTATCCTCTACCATTTCCTCTGGCAGCTCATTCCATACACGCACCATGCTTTGTGTGAAAAAGTTGCCCTCTAGGTCCCTCTTCAACCTTTCTCTTCCCACCTTAAACCCTTCAGTTTTGATCTTCCCTACCCTGGGAGAAAGACCTTGACTATTTACCCTTCCCATGCTTGTATAAACCACCAGAAGTTGCAAATGTGATTCCAATCAACACGAATGGCTGTGCTTTCAGTCATCATGGGCCTACATTCTGAAATTCAATAATGACACCTCTTCTACTTCCATCAAGTCACAATTCTAACATCATTTTAATCCACGTGTTCGGAAATACAATGAAACGTCTCTGTCGGATGTGAACCTTGAGGCTCAGAGGAACGGGCACTACCTCTAGTCAGCAATAGCCCCGAAAGCTGCAACAGGATTCTCCTGTGTGCTTCTTTATCAGCTTGTTCTGACATGCTGTGACACACCACCACAACAGGCAAGACTTGAATCCAGATGATCTGCTCCAGAGATTGTGACACGAACATAAGTTCATGGAATGAAATCAAATCCAGAACTGTGGCACAGAGGCAGGGACACTTTCTATTACACAAGACTGAAACCATGCCCAGAATTTGGGTCATATTTTAAGTGTCAGCTTTCAGTTCAGCATGCATTTATTACATTCTGATTATCATTAATGATAGACACAGGCAACAGTTCTCATTGTTTAACAAATAAAAGGTATTAGACTCAATTACACGATGGTGATTGCATGTGCTCTGCTATCGAGATAAACTATGAAGAAAGCAATCTGAAGTGCATATGAGCTTATGCCAGAAGCCCACAGACAACATTTTAGGAATCGAAAGTAGCATCCCTGATTAAACGTACATTGAGTTTGAAAGAATCAAACAAAGTAATTTTGAGAGGTGGGTAAGGGTATTAAAAAGAGAACAATCTATGACAGTCTTAGAGAGATTCTTACCTTGGAGTAGTTCAAAAATTCACCTCCTGCAGTCGTGAGAACTCGTGTGGAAGAGCAGAGAGTTACAATGGCAAGGTGAGAAGCTGAAATGGCTGATAAGTTGATCCATGAGTCAAAGTTTGGCTTCTGTTAGGCATTGAGAAGAATATGCAAGATCGTCTTAAAACATATACCTGTGAGAGTAAGGTTTGCTTGTGTAGGCCAGGAGTAGCAGGTAAAGAGGTTACAGCATTGAGAGGTACAGAAGCATGTAATTGTTTGATGCTGAGACAGGAGGAGATTTGTCATTGAGAAGGATTTTTGGAGAGATGAGATTTGTTCCTTTATGTAATGTGTGGTTGGAGTGTCCGGTGAAACCATCAAAAGAAATATTCCACAATTGGGAAAGAGGCCTTGAGCTTGGCCTTACAACATTTCAGCATTTAACTTGTAAATAACGAGTCTGAGACAAATCGTTATATTGATCACAACACCTAAACATTTTTGGAGAAATTTAAGGAGAAAACTTCCAGTCTGTTCAGATAGCACTTATTATTGATGCCATCCAATTTGGAAGTTATACAGGTGACTGGACGAGAAACTGTGCTTGCTGATATGGTGTCAAGACTTGGATGAAGAAAGACAGAGGCGTTCTGTGGCAGGAGTAAACTGACTGAAATAGAATGGAGTTGTGAATGTTTGCATGCTTAGTGTCAATACAATATATATACATATTGTAGTGTACAGTAAGAAAAAAGGGTTTAAAATGATGCTATCTGTGAATATCGATGGGTCATTTTTTTCAAAGTGCAAAGTGTGACGAAACTGTCACTTTAAAAAAGTTATTTTCTTGTGGGTTTTTTTGAAGAGAAGACTTAAATAGAGAAATGCCAAACTGCTGCCTGAGAATGGCAGAAGTAAATAACTCAGGAGGCCTTTAGGTTTTATTAAAATGGTGGGAACAATGGAAGGGCAGTGACAGCTCTCTCAGACCAGACCTTCTCGTATTGTTTTTAGCTGCAGCAATCAGAAGCTGCTGGGGATTCCAGAAGGGTTGCATGTTTCAATCCATGATCCCAAGCTTCTCATCTCTCTGAAAACTCTCTTGATGTTGCTTCCTCCTGGATTGGAGAACTGCACGTAAGTTTCTGAGTTTGAACTTACCTTTTGTCAAGGGGCATGTTTATGAGATGTTCCTGTATTAGAACAGGAGAAAGTGTGGTCTGCAGATGCTGGAGATCAGAGCTGAAAATGTGTTGCTGGAAAAGCGCAGCAGGTCAGGCAGCATCCAAGGAACAGGAGACTCGACGTTTCGGGCATAAGCCCTTCTTCAGGAATAACTCAGGAATAAGCCCTTCCTGAAGAAGGGCTTATGCCCGAAACGTCGAGTCTCCTGTTCCTTGGATGTGGCCTGACCTGCTGCGCTTTTCCAGCAACACATTTTCAGCTTTGTATTAGAACAGTTAGTTAGTAGAAGGTACTGTATCTATTGTTTGCGTAAGTGTTCCAGTAAAGAAGCTATCCCCAATTGTTCATCTATTTGATTATGGTTTAACTAGAGTGTTTGAATGGATTGCATTTTGCTTAATGCTGAACGGGTTGGCCAATCATAACACATCGGGGACATCCAATTCACATTTACGTTTTAAAAAAAAACATTTTGTGGTGGTCTGGCCTGGTGCATAACACTTGCAGCTGAGGGGCTTCTGACTGTCTCCTGTTATTGAAAAGTTCGTGGAGATGCTGGGGATGGTTTGCTGGAGGTTGTGCTGTGAGCTGCCTCAGACATTCAGGGATACCCGAGATTTTGTGATCCAACTCTGAATGGAGCATGGGGACTGTAGTTACAGCATCTGGTTCTGTAACATGAAAAACAAATGGAGCACAGGTTGCAGGGAGGGGAAGCTCTGAAACCACGGAGTGAGCCTGTGTAGGGAAAGGGATCTGCTGTATCCACTCCGGGTTTTCCAAGACCAGCTAACCAAGGGACACTTAACCCAGGAGCAGGGTGTGAGGGGTCCCTGACTGAACAAGTAGCTGGTCACAGAGCAGTGTCACCTCCGTCAGCACGACCTTCAGCTTCACACCAGGGGGAGGACAGTACTGCCAGTGGCTGTTAGTGTCACTGATTCATTCAGCTTCTATGATCTGGAACGTTTCAGGCAGGAGTGCATGACATATCTGTCATCTCCCAGCATTTCAGCATCAATGTCACCGTTCAGTGATGGAGGATCTATGTGGTGGATGAGGTGAATGTTTTCTCCTCAGCAGGGTGTATCCTTGTTTTCCAAATATAATAGGATTCCTGATGGTCTACATAGCTCTATTGGATTCCATGTCAATGGAGAGAGGTAGAAGAACTGAAGGAACTCTCACTTCATTAATGTTACAGTGTGCCCATGCACAATACGTCATGTTGGTGAATACCCCTGTCCTGGCAGCAACCACAGCCTCTTCATTCAGAAACAGCCATTCCCAGCGTACTCGGATGTCCATTTGGAAATAAAGGATGGAATTTCAGATAAAGGCCATCCTCTTCGTTCATGGCTGAAAACACCCCCACCCCTCCCCCCCCCATCACTCCGCACCACCCACCAAATGCATAAAAATATCCCGTTTGTACTGACAGCATTGGTGAGCATCAGTTGGATCAACACTTCTCACGGCTGAACGGGCCAGAGTGAAACCTACAGAACAAGCTGTTTCACTCAGCCCTGTAATCCCTCTCCATTACAGGATAATACTGCCTTATAAACTTCCTGAAACAGATTGCAAGTTGTATATTCAGTTATATTCCACATGGTAAACTATTATTCATTGACTTTACCTGTGTTTCTCAATTTTCAGACTCTCTACATTCTCTTGATTACTTACTGTCTTGCCAACTCAGTGTCATCACCAAACTTAGTAGCAGTATACCTGTTCAACTCCTCCTGATCATTGATATGGATTGTAAAGAGCTGAGGACTCAGTGCTGGTCCCAGTGTGACTTCACTGGCTACGCTCTGTCGAACTGATTGAGACTGATATATCCGGAGTGCCTGCTTCCTGTTTGGTAACCAGTCCTCCCCCATTCCGGTGTAGCACAGTCGAAAGACTGAATAAGAACAAGGAGCATCAGTCAGCAATCCAGCCCCGCAAGCCTGATCTGCCATTGAATACAATCATGGCTGATGTCAACGAGGCCTCAGTCCCATGTTCCTGGCCGCTCTTCTTATCCCATCATTTACTCAATGTCCCAGCACTCACTGCACTCCGAGACAGTGAATTACACAGATTCACAACCCTTTGAGAGAAGTAATTTCTCTTCACCCCGTTTTAAATGTGCTCTGCCTAATCTTAAAGCTGTGATCTCTTGTTCTAGTTTGTCCCACATGAGGAAATATCCACTTCACACCAACATTGTCAATCACCTTTAACATCCTTTAGTGGGCGGCACGGTGGCACAGTGGTTAGCACTGCTGCCTCACAGTGCCTGAGACCCGGGTTCAATTCCCGTCTCAGGTGACTGACTGTGTGGAGTTTGTACGTTCTCCCCGTGTCTGCGTGGGTTTCCTCCGGGTGCTCCGGTTTCCTCCCACAGTCCAAAGATGTGCAGGTCAGGTGAATTGGCCATGCTAAATTGTCCGTAGTGTTAGGTAAGGGGTAAATGTAAGGGTATGGGTGGGTTGCGCTTCGGCGGGTCGGTGTGGACTTGTTGGGCCGAAGGGCCTGTTTCCACACTGTAAGTAATCTAATCTAATCACTAATACCTTGCAGAGTTACAGTAATTCTTCCCTTCCTTTATATTCGATTCGGTTAGAATTAAATGCTGAAATTGCACTTGCCTTTCTCAGTCCCTGCAGTACCTGCTTGTGGGCCTTCTGTGATATGCACAAGTACACCCCGATCCCCCTGCCCTTAAGCACTCTGAAGTTGCTTTCCATTTCCACAACAAGTTCGATTCCTTCGATCGAAATGGAGAACCCCATACCGATCCTCATTAAATGTTATCTGCAAATGTTGGCCCATTCATCTAAACTGTTCATGTCCATTTGTACATTTTCTACATCTTCATTGCATCAACCTACTTTGCTACCTGTTTTAATATCAGCTGAAAATGTGGCTGTCAAGTTTTCTATTCCCTCATCCAAATAATACAATAGATGAGAAATAATGGGGTCATGTTGTCTGAACTCAGAAGAATCCCAAAAGGTGCCAACCATTAAACGAAACATCTATTCCATCTCTCTGTATTTTGTTGGCTCACTAGCCCTCTATCTAAGCGAATAACTTGCTCCCAAAGTCACGTTGTCTTATTTTGCAGCTTAATCTTTTGTGCAGCTCTTTAATAAATGCTTTCTCAAATTCCAGATATTTTACGCCTCCAGGATCCCTATTGTTTACTTTATTAGTCACATATTTAAAGAACTCTAACAAAGAAATTATTTAAAAACTCATGCTGATTCTGATGTGTTCCATTTTGACTTCGCAAATCTCCTGTTGTTAAATAATTAATAGTGGATTCTCACAATTTCCCTTAGTTCCAAACAGTTTGCTCACTAATTTTATTCATTACTGAAGATGATTATACTAATTCCTACCCTTTCTGTAACTCAACGTTCCCTTTCCAGTGTTCCAGTGGAACAGACACACAGCTTTCAAAGGTCTGCTCCAATCGCTGTGTAAGAGGCATGAGTGTCTGAATGGAATAATTCTGTTCCTGGTTTACACACTCAATGGGCTGAATTTCCACGTCGTGTTCCTACTTGAAAGTCTCAATAGACGGAACATTCTCATTTACATATTCAAGACCTGCTTCTTCTCATTCTGATGATACGTCAGGAGCTTGAGGCCTTGTGAAATCTTCCTGTTGCTGTGTAACTTTTTGAGGAGCTGAAGGGCCTCTTCATATTCCTTAATAACAGGCTCATACTGAACAATCACCTCCTGCATCCCTGAAATGGGATCAAGGAAGCGATTGGTCTTCTCCTGTTCCAATATAACAGATACATGTGCGAATGAACTCTTCCTTTCCACAACAAGGCTCAAATAATTTTATCGCCTTCTCTAATTCTCATGCTGAATGACCTCTTCCTGTCTCTTCCAATTCTTGTGTTACAGACTTGAGAAGGCTGAATGCGCTGATCCTGTTGCTGTGTAACAGGATACTGGTGCTGCACAGCCTACTCTAGATCCCGTGTTATAAGATCGAGGAGCTGTTTGGCCTCCTCCTGTAACTGTATATCAGGCTCCAGGGGCTGAATAGCCTCATCCTGTTCTGGTGTAACAGGGTGCAAAGCTGTTCATATGTAACAGGCTGGAGAAGTGGAATGGATTCCTCCATTGACTGTGTAATTGTCTTCTGTTGCTGACTCCTTCCGGTGCTCTGTGTAAAAATACGATCATCTTTCATTCTCATCAACTCCAGTGGGTATTGGATCAACATGTTCGTCCTTTTCTTAGAAGTTAACACCTTCATGGAAGGAATCAGTTGAGGGAACCATCTCTGAGCTGTTTCCAATATAGTAATATCGTTTCTTCAGTGAGGAGACTAAATGTGTACACCAGACTCCAGATGTGATCTCACTAGGATACTGGAGAGCAGCAGCAACACTTTACGAGCCTGCTGTAAGGTCTCAGTATTGAAATACACAGCATTGCTGAGAGACCATTCTCCTTCTCTTCTCCACCAGCATAACGGGAGATCTAGTGAAAATACCACAATGACACTTGAGAAGAACGAATAGCGTGACGAGATTATTTCAACGTCCACAAAAGCCTCACAAAATGTCTCACCTGAATCTACCATTAATCTCCCCAGAAGCCACATCGCTCAGATTCCACAGAACCTGGTAAGGTGGAGCTTAGAGACAGCAAGGAGAAACAAACATTGATGGAAGTTATATATCAAAGTGAAAGCTGCAATACAGAGGTTGCGTATGTTATAAAACAAGGAAATATATACGTAGGTTTGTGGGTACTACTGTGATAATCACCAGCTGCAATCTGTACCTAAACTGTGTTAACCTATGTGAATGCTAATGCTTGGAAAATGGATTTCATGACCATGTTTGAGATGGTTTCTTTGAACAGTATTTTGCGTACTGAGGTAGAGGTCAGGCAGTTTTCGAATTGATGTTATGTGCTCAGAAGAGCGTATTAAAAACACGGCTGTAAAGCAGGTGCTGGGAGTATTAATCATAATGTATTGAATTTTATATGACGTCTGAATACAACAGTTTTTTTTGAAATTGTGATTATAAACCTGAGTCATGCAAGTGATGAATGTATGAGGGGCAAATTAGCTTCAGTGAATTGGAGAAGTACATGAAAAAGATTTACTGGCAGACAGACAATGGTTGTTGTTTAAATAAACACCTTAAAATGTACAATATGCACATGTCCACCACAGGGCAAACAGCAAAAGGGTAAGGTGGCTTAACAATAGTTAACAAAAGAAGGTAAAGATTGCATTAGATCAAAGGAAGCAGCTCAGAAAAATGCCAGATATTGAGGTAAGCAATGGATTCAGAAATATTTGGGACCAAGCAAAAGAGGATCAATGAACTGATAAGAAAACCAAAAAGAACAAGAATACAAACTAACAAGAAACATAAGAATGACCAAACGCTTATCTCGGTACTTGATGGAAAAGTGAAGGTAAAGACACGTGTGGATTAGGGAATATCCACACAAGATAATTTCTTGCAGAAAACAGGGAAATTACAGAGAAACTAAACAGTTAATTTCATGTCTATTTTATTAGAGGCAAGATTAACTGATGGAGAAACTCAGTTTGTGTTCTCCGGTGATTGCCAAAATGAAAGGAGATCACGGTGAAGCTTAGAAAGTTCACACGGAGAGACAGACTGACACAGCGGCAGGGAGAAGTGCTGCCAGGCAAGGTTAGGGAGAATCCCCGTACATTAATCAGAACAGAATAACCAGGAAACAACTAGGGCCCTTAGAGACCAAAGGAGCACGCTGTGTGTGAAGCTGGAGAACATTGCTCGATTGTTACATGAGAGCTCCATATCTGTTTTATTTGGGAGAAGGAGATTGCAGGGACAGAATTCAAGAAGATGGATTGGGAAGCTCTTGAACAGACTGATATAAGATGCAAGCAGGGATCGAAGGATTTGGCTGGCATAAAATTGGACTGATTGCCAGGTCTGCTGTTGGAGACAAAGGACAAAAGGCCCTGAGTTAAATGCTTAAGTTGAATCTGGCCATAGCGAAGTTGGCGATGCCAGATGACTGGAAGATAACTAAGAGATCCCACTTTATGGGAAGGGTGGTCGAAATAGACCGGGAAAATGTAGACCAGTCAGTAGTTGATCAGTGTTAGGCCAAGTATTGGAGAAAATAGGAAGGGAGAAAATTGATCTTCATTTTGAGAGGCAAGGTTTGATCAGGGATAGTCAGCATGACATCATCAGTTGAAGCCATTCCAAATGAAATTTCTTGTATAGTTTCGAGCATGGTGTTTATATGGTTTTCCAACAAGGCCATTGACAAGGCCCCATATGGGAAACTGATCAAGGATATCAAGGGTAACTTAGTGAGTTACATCAAACATTGTCTTAGTGGCAAGAGACAGAGGGTGGTGGCGGAAGGCTGTATGCGTAACTGGAGACCAGGGATCAATGCTCTGTCCATTATTATTTGTGGCATTCATAAATGATCTAGATGCGAATGCATAGAGGGGGTGGGGGAGTGTGATAATTAAGTTTGTGTTTGTCACAAAGATTGGCCGGGTGGTTGGCAGTGAGGAGGATATTACAGGAAGATTCAGATGGAATGGTCAGATGGCCAGATGGAAAGTAACCCTGATAACTATGAGGTGATATACTTTGGAAGAAGGAACCAACATTAGGGGCATGCAATGAATGGCAGCACACTGGGAAGCTCAGAGGGTGTTTCTCCACTGATCACTGACTGTGATTGCACAGGTTAACAAGTTAGGGAAAAAGTGAGGACTCCAGGTGTTTGAGATCATAATCACGAAGTGAACTTCTGGAAAAGCACAGTCGGTCAGGCAGCATCCAAGGGGCAGGAGAGTTGACGTTTCGAACATAAGCTTTTCATCAGGAATGATGGCCACATTCCTGATGAAGAGCTTATTCTCGAAGCATCCACTTTCCTGCTTCTCGGATACTGGCTGATCTGCTTTGCTTTTCCAGCAACACACTGTTTGACTGAGGTTAATAGGTTAGTTAAGAAGGCAGAGGGAACCGTAGGCACAACCTTCATTCCCCAACATATACATTGTCAGAGCTATACAAGTCTATGGTTCGACCAAGATGGAATACTGTGTGTAGTTCTGGGAACCTTATTACAGGAAGGATGTGATTGTAGTGAAGGTTTTGCAGAGGAGATTCACCGGGATGCTCCCTGGGGTGGAGCATAGCAGCTATGGAGAGAGGCTGGGTAAGCTCGGGTTGTTTACTTGAGAGCAGAGAAGGCTGAGGGAGAGATGATTAAGTAGGATACAATTACAAGAGAGATTTTCAGAAACAATTTTGCTGAAGTCCCAAGCCCATTGTGCAAAATCAAATCTCGTGGGATTGTGGTGAATATTTGGTCATGTTTTCAGAATGGGTCCGCTGGCAGGAAAGAGTGAGTAAAAGTTTTTTAATTTTGATTTTTATGAACAGGTGCAATTTACATGATCAATACAACAAAATGCAGTGAAAAGCTTTCACGTGTTGCCACAAAGTGGTGACAATTGAAGAAAATGGAATAAAGAGAGGATACAGCTTGAAGAGAGTTGATGAGTTGTGAAACAGCTCTTCACTATGGATCACCCCTGCAACCCAATCCCTCCAAGACAGCTACAGAACCATCTACACAAGACCCCAGCAACATTGAAGATGCTGACCCTCAGGCACCATCTTTGCCACTGGACAGATACTCCTCTATCACCTGCTCATTACCCCCTGTGCCAGACCATGCCAATGTCAGAGACATGTCTTTTACTGCTGGACCCACCTCACCGATGTTACCATGATGGCCTTTCACTATCCGCTTCATCATCACCAGTGCAGGACCCAATCATCAACAAGTCTCTCATCCTCAGGCATCACTGTCTGCTGCTGGCCCCTATCATATCCACGTTGCCTCAGCTGATGTAGCCGCTGCCAATTCCACGTACTGTACTTGCTCCAAAAAAGTAAGTAAGGACTCACTCTCCTCCGCACTGGGCTCAGCTTGAGCTCCAAACCATGGGGCTAGTTTGAGGCCAGTAAATTACAAAGGGAAAAGTGGGGGAGAAAATAAGAAAAAGAAAGCAGGTCAGAGTGTACAAGCTCCAGCAGAGGAGACCTTGGGGCGGAAACACCGGAATAAAAGGATCCTTTTATTGGAGATGAAGGTTCATGGAGTAGCTCAGGAATATGTCCTTGGGTCCCAGCTATTCCCAAACATCTCAAACATTTGGTTGATGAAATCAATTGCAATATATCTCAGTCTGCTGTAGGAGAAATGCAGTGAGGAGATTGTCAGCCAAGATGAGAAAGTGGGAGGCTCATTGTGTTGAATGGCCTACTCCTTTCCTGATGTTTCAGTGCGGTCTGTGGGAAAACACTGTAAATGTTGTCACAAGCTCTCAGATGTTTGGGAGGAGGTCTCTGCAGGGTCTACAGGATTGTGTTTCCCATTCTCTTTTCTGATACAGAGGCTAGGGCCGGCTGTTCTGTCCTGTTTTATCCTTTAAGGTCTTGGAGCAATGTGATACTATTGAGTGCCTTGCTTGGCCGTTTCAGAGACCATTGAATAGTTTATCACATGTCTGTTTGTCTGGAGTGACTTTTAGGCCAGACCAGTAAAGCACGGCAGATTCACTTCCTGAAAGTACATTGGGGAAGCAAATTAGTGTTTAAAATCGACATTGTCTTCACGGTCACTGTTACTTACACCAGATTTTGGATCTCGACATTTTATTAATTGCTTTTGACTTCCGCCAGCTGCCAGAGCATTTGTTTGGTCTGGATTAGAAATCCAGTGACATTTCCACGACAGCACCAGCTCCACATAAGGACACATAGGAAACCACACTGAGCAGGTAATTTTTGTGCTGCTTCACAGCGCTGTCAAAAAGAACTCCCACCCATCTGACTGCCGTAATGGAGTTGAGGGGGTGATATTGGTCATACTGTAATTATTCTCCTCTTAAGGGACTTGTCATAGTAATTTTCCACATTGCCAGATAGATGTCAGAATCGGAAATGGAATGAAACAGATTCCCCAGGGACAGGGCTTGTTGTATATTGCCTATGTCGTATCTACTGTGTTCAGATGTTTCTTCATGTCACATAGAACGAATCAAATTGTTTGAAACTGTCATCTGTGATTCTGTGGGCATCCTGACGAGGTGAGTTGAATCATAAACTCAACACTTCTGGCTGAGTATGGTGTAGATACGAATCCTTGTCTATTGCACTGATGTGCAGAGCTGTTCCATGATTTAGGATGGGGACATGTGTATGACACTCTTCTGCAGTGAGTTGGTTAATCCATTTATGACTGGGTGTGGCAGGACTGCTGAGTTTCGATCTGTTCTGTTAGTCCTGGGATCATTGCGCCCTCTATATAAGATGTTAGTTCTGTTGTTTGGAATATAACCAGTCAAGTGTGGGATCTATAACGGGTTGTCATCAGTTTTAGGTACACATGGTTCTGACCCTGGCATGTTTACCCACACTTGCCACTGAACCGTAGATCAGCCTAGACTGAGGGATTATCCAGTGCAAAATGTTACAGATTCTGCTTCTGCTGTTGCTGTGGTCTACAGCACCACATGGCATACACGATTTGAGCTGCAATATCTCTAATACAGTTCTGCTGCCTGTTCCCCAGTTCACACCGAGACTCGTTCACCCATGTACTCAGTGACCTACTCTGGTTTCTGATGTAGTACACGTCCAATTTTATATTCTCATCCACTGAGGGTCTCTCCATGGTGCCACACTTTCAGTTTGTCTCATTCCTCAACACACTTTAATATATTCTTCTGAATCCTTTCCCTTCCAGTATGTGCGACCTTCTGTGTTTAGAGTGAATGCGTCTCCCTCTGTTTCTCTGCCTGACTAAGAGTAAGTGCTCTGTAGTGTCAGTGATGCCAGCCTCATGTAGTTTCAGAACTAATGAATTTGTACATTTTGTGTGATCTTTCACTTCCCGGTATATGGTGCTCCAGGTTGGACAGGAGGTTTGAGCAACGTTGACACAAATCATTGAAACGTGTTGAAAAACAGAAATTGCTGGGGAGGTTAAGCAGGTCTTGCAGCATTTGTGGAGTGAAAGTAGAGTTAATCATTGGTTCCAGTGATCATTCTTCAAGGCTCGCAGATTCTTTTTTTGTTCTGGTTTCAGGTGTCCGGTATCAACAGCTATTTGCTTTATTGAAAATGTGTTTTGTTCATTTCTGGAGAAACAAAGCAGATCTGCAGCATCTACAGTGACAGAGAAACAGAGTTAGCGTTTCAAGTCCAGTGTGACACTTCTTCAGAACTGAAAAGGATTGGAAAAAGGGCTTTTCAATCTCTTGCCAGAGGTAGAGGAGGGGTGATGGGAAACAGACGTTGTGGAGGCGCAATGTCACTGACATATGGAATTTTGTTTGTGGTAAAAGAGAATCAACTGTAAAATGAGTATATATTAGATTGTGAGGAGTGGAGCCGGGTTCCATAATTGAGTGCAAGACAAAAGATTCACAAACAGGGCAAATTCATTGGGAGACCAGGAGAAGGAATGTATGAAGATTTGAGAACAGCCATAATGGCATCAAGCTGTGAAATTATGGAATTGAATATTAACTCCTACAGGCTGTAACGTACCAAAGTCTAAAGTGAGATGTTATTCGAGCTTGGGTTGTGCTTCATTCGAACATTGCAGCAGCCCAGGACTGAAATGTTAGCATGAGAGCAAGGTAAGTTATTCAAATGGGAAACAATGAGAGGGTCAGGGCTCTTCCTACACAAAGAGTGGGAGTGTTCCTCAATGCCGACTCTGTTTGTTCTCCCCAGTGTAAATGAGACTGCATTGTGAGTAGGGAAATGACAGGAGATTGGATTGAAAGAGTACAAGTGAAATGCTGCTTCACCTGGAAGGTGTGTGTTGGGTTGTTAAAAAATGACGAACGAGTCAGTGATCTTTTCAAATGCCCCAATGTATTTCTTCTTATATGTAGACTACATTGTTCCATAACTTGGAGAGAGTAAGTACTACAGGTGCGAGAGGCCATAGTTAATAAACTTGGAGCTGGATAAACACAGCAGACCAGACAGAATCAGAGGAGCAAAAAGGCAATATTTTGATTTTGGACCTTTTGTCAGGACTGGCGAGGGGGAGGGAAGCCCATAAATGGAGTGATTGGATATGGAAGGACGAAGGGTAGGTATGATGGTCGTGTATACATGCAGGCATGAGGTTACTGTGATTGGTCAGTGGGAAGGGTGGAGCGGGTATGTGAGGGATAAGATGTACAGGTGGGTCTGGTCAGGGAGAAAGGACATGAGGAATTTTGACGCTGCTGCAGTCAATATTGAGGCCCTTGGGATAGCACCTCCAAAAGTAAAACCTCAGGTGGTGTTCCTCTGACAGTGGACAGGCTAAGGATGGGCAAGTCTTCGGACGAGTTGGAGGGGAATTAAAATGGAAGGTAACTGGAAAGTCGGGTTTGTTGTTGCGTGCAGAGTACTGGTGCTCCACACATAACCTGATCCTGCCCCACCAAGCACGTCTCCAACTCCCGATGTGGTCTCCTCTCGATCAAGGGAGACCAAAGGGAGACTCGGGAACATATTCATGGAGCATCTGCTCTCAGCACGCTTTAACCAACCCAACATTCCAGTTGCCATCCATTTCAATTACTCCCCCCCAGCTCATCCGGCCACAGGTCCATCCTTGGCCTCCTCCACTGTCAGAGTGAGGCCAAACAGAAACTAGGGAACACAACTTGATCTTTCAGTTGGAGAGCTTTCAGTTCACTGGTTTCAATATTTACTTCACTGGCTTCGAAATCTCTCCACCTACAGCTTTATTCCATGTTCCCCTTCCCTGACCTAAGCTGTCCATCTTTCTATTCGCATATCCGCTGCACCCTTCCCACTGACCAATCACATTATCCCCCTACTTGCATCCCCATCGTCATCCCATCTGGCCTTCCCTCAGCCCCACGCCCCTCCCACTATTTACTTCCCGGCTCCCCTTCCCCCGGCCCAATCCTGATGAAGTCTTTCAGCCTGAAATGTTGACTTTCCTGTTACTAGGATACTGTCTGACCTGCTGTGCTTTTCAGCTTCATATGTATTGCTATATCCGCAGCAACAGATTTTATTGTGCTTTTTATACATTTTTTTAGTCTGTTTACTGACAAGCTTACCTCAACATTCTCACTAAAGGGTCAAGGAAACAGTCTCTTTGTCACTAATGCTCCTGTCTGCTTCGAACTGATTTCCTTTGTTTTAACCGGACTTTCAAGTCTGCTGTTCACAATAGCACTGTAAATGTAACTCTTGTTATGCTGTAGCTTAATCACACCACGTCCAATATACTTCAGAACTTCCTTGTTCTTAACTCCACGCATCTATTCATAAACGTAAGGATCCATTAAGTCTTTCTATACAACAGTTTCAACTAGCCTGGCCATTTGTAATTTCCTGTCTTCTGTGTCCCTCTCTCCTTAAGCAGGGTGGTTACATTTACCAATCCTCCCTCACTCCAAAATTACCTGAAAAATCTCCAGCAGTGCCTCCATAATCACCTTTGGCATCCCTTTAGAACTACGGAGTGTTGTTCAACTGGTCTCGGTGATTCATCCAACTTCACCTTCCCCAGCTCCTTCTCCTTACTGGTGGTCACTATACTCACTCTACCCGCTGACTGTCTTGAAGTTCTGACATTTTGCTGGTGTCTTCCACCGTGAAGACTGTTGCAATGTATTCAATTCCTCTACCATTCCGTTGCTTCCCATAACTATTTAAGCTTCATTTTCCAACATTCCTTTGTTTGTTCTTTACTCCCTGTCTTCCTTGTTATATATCTAAAAATCTCTTTCAATGTTCTTTTACATGATTAACAAGCGTAATATCATATTTCACCCTCTCCTCCCATTTGCTGTTATTAGATATCCGCGCTGGAATTTATAGGCTTCCTAATCGTCTAGATTCCCAATAATCTTCACCACATTGCGCGCATTTGCTTTTACTTTTATGCTGGCCCAGAGTTCATTATCTCGCACAGTTGCCTTGTCTTCCACTGAATATCTTTCTTCTTACTTGGGATGAATTTCTGATGTGCTGCTGAATTATCTCCAGAAACTCCTGTCATTTCTGCTTCACCATGTTGCCGTGCTCAGCTCCCCTTCCAACTAACTCTAGACAACGCCTCCCTCCTGTCTTTTTAGTTACATTACTCAATTATAAGCCATCTGATCCAAAAGTGAGCAATAGATGTAAACTGAAGGAGGGAGGTTTCAGATATGGGACACGAAGAACGATTGGAGGATTCATTAACTAGATGGAAAGACAGAGAGAGAGAGAATATAGACGTGGAGATGTAAAAATAGGGAAGTCGACATGATTGATAGAATTAGATGTGCTTCCGTATTTGGTTTGACAATTCCTGTGTGCTGTGGTCCTTTGTACGGTGTATGTGCAACAGATTAATAAGTTGAAATCCTGGATTTGATGCCAGAACCTTCATCTCCATCAATATGACAAGCACCACCTGTTGACAGAACCCAGTATATGTTTCCTGGTAGAAAATGGATTAACTGAAACAAGTTGGAACACCAGGAGCAGGAATTTATAACATCCATCCCGATAAGAATGAAAGATTAGATCAGGGAATGCCAGAAAGGGGCAGGAGCCAGACGGTAGTTGAGAGAAGGGGAACATAACATCTCAGCTGAAGATTAAATAACATATTAATATTTTATAAATTTTGTACATCACATGCATCATGTTTGTTATGTATGTCTCTCTTGTTCATTCTGAATATATTGCACAAATATGAACAATTGTACCTATCTGCGCACGCACATACACGCACCAATCATTGTTCAGCCATTCCATTTGAAATGATTCTGTTTTGTTTACATTGTCACTTGCCATTCCTTCTTCTGAATATATTCTGTTCCTTTCACTGCAATGTTTTTATTCTGTCCGTCAAGAAGACATTGGGACTGGTGGGGATGTCACTTTACTCCTCATCAGTCTCCACAGCCACTGTCTTCTATTCCTTTCTGTTTCTTAACCCATGAAAAACACAAACTATGTCTGACCCTTGAATCCCAATAAACAGGTCAGTTTTAAACAGAACACTTACTTTTGTGCTAAGGCTACAAAACATCTCAAAAATAAAAGGCATGCAAATTGTGCAATAAGATGTTTGCATCTTTACAAACAGATTATAGAAGTACATTGTGTAAACGATAAACAATTAACTGGTAAGAGCTGTGAGAGTAAAATCCAGGGAAATCCGTATTTCTTGTGTATGTTCAGGGCAGTTGTACCCAGAAGCAGCTTTTATATTGGAAGTTGTTGTGGTGGAGGATACTTCAGTGTTGTAACAACATCTCGATTGACGCTGTGTAACGATTATTCAGGCAGGTTACTATCCCATCCTCGCTATTGTTGGTGTTCCTGGTGAGTCTATCTCTGCCCATTTCCTAATTCTCTAACTGATTGTGAATGTCATCGTTTTCTCTGTAGTGTATATTTGGCAAAGATCCAAACTATTATCTTCGCTTTCAATCACAATTTCCATTTCTATGCCATGAATTTCATATCCCTCGCTTATAAACATCTGAGGAGAAACAAAAGCATTCATTACCACGATTATCCCATTTTATCCTGAACTGATTTATATCTCAATATTTCGTCTGCCACAAAACCTGTCCACTCCCACCTTCACAATATCCCCAGTCTTCACTTCTGCCTCAACACTGTTTCTGAATAAACTGCCATCCGCATCTTTCCAGTTACAATTCTCTTCTGGAAACTCTTCTCGTTACACATACTTCCATCACAAACGTTTCCTTACCTCGTCCTGGACCTATGCCAGGTGCAAAGTGTGAAGTCAGTTTGATTCTAAAATGAATTTCAGCAAAACCTGTAACCTCACACGAGGGAGAGGACTATGCTGTCACTGACCACGAAGTGACAGTTTCATTTCTTGATTCTAGAACTTTCTGAGCAGGAGTGGGTGCCACGTCCATCAACTCCCTATTGCAGTGTTCCAATGTATTCACACAGTGACGGAATCCATCTCTGCCTGCTGCTGAAGGTAATACCTTCGTGCTGTCTCCATAATGGAAGGTTCTGAAAATCTTCTAGAAATAATATGGGACAGATGGACTGGTGAAAATAAGAACATAATTAGAATTAAAAAAGTTAACTTACTCAAACACTAATTGAATTGAAGGTTGGCAAGTTACTACACCAAACGAGTTCCATCCGAGTTTTCAGGGAAGTGGCATTAAAGCTAATGAATGAGTTATAGAGTCATACAGGACAGAAACAGACGCTTCGGTCCAACCAGTCCATGCTGACTACTCCAATTCCAAACTAACTTAGTCCCATCTGCCCGCGGTTGGTCCATATCCGTCCAAACCTTTCCTGTTCATGTACTTATCAAAATGTCTTTTAAATGTTATAACGACAAAAAAGAAGTCTTGATTACCCTACACATTTCTTTAGACTCTGGAAATTCTCGTTCCTGCAGACTGGAAAGTAGTTAATCTTAAATATTTAAAACCGGCGTGGGAGGTAAAACAAAGAAAAAGGTACCTTGATGTGAGGTCTGAGGAAAATATTAGAACCTTTTAAGAGAAATTTTATAACTCGATACTTGGAAAATCATGATGTGACTTGGTACAGTCAACTTAGATTGAGAAACCGGAAATCGTCATTCAGAAACCTGTGGAATTTGTGTTAGTTGATACGTCCCCAAGAGAGAACCAGTGGGAGTGGTGTATTTGAATTTGCAGAATACATTTTTACATTGTTGCTGACAAGTGAACAAAGGAAATTAGAGTACACTGATAAGATGCAGACGGGGTGATCTGGATATACCACATGGATTGAGAATTGGGCAGTGGAAGCATTACAGAGCTTCTTGCACTTTTATGGACTGAACGCAGTTACTCATGGGATAGCACAAGTTTCGGTGTTTGAACCATAACAATTTGCAAGGCTTAGAAATAATTTGGATGTGAGAAATAAACAGCATGCATCTCATTTTGTATTGATTAAATAGTACAAGGTTGAGAAGTGTTGGTTTTCAAAAGGACCTGAATATCCTTGATCATGAGTCACGAAAAATAGCACATCCAAGGCCGTAAGTATTAGCATCTTATATAGTATGCTGCCCTTCATTGTAATATGATTCAAGTGCTTAAGTAAAGCCGTCTTCCCGTATTTGTAGAGCCTTGATGAGAGATATCTGGGGCACTGCTGACAGGTATGATCTATTTTGTAAGGCACGATCTCATTAACACAGACACAACTCAAGCAAGTATTAGCAGTCTAATCCATGAGATGATGAATCCATGAGGAGGCACTGATGGAACTGAATATTTAATCTGTCGTGCTAGGAGATAAAGAGGGATGATTGCGCTGAAACGTGAGGGTTAGCGACTATCACATATTTCTAAAAGAGTCACTGTTAGATTTATTGTCACATGTGCCTACGTCCAGTGAAAGATTTATTTGCGAGCAGTACAGGCAGATGACAGTATGCAAGAACACACAGATCATAGGGTGAAAAATAAACTTGGACAGAGTAAGGCGTGCAGGTTACAATGCGCAGGACATTCAAAAAACATGATCAACATGAACAAGATCATCATTATGTGGAGTTCGAGTCCATTCATCAATCTAATCTAATCTAATATAGTATCCCTAATACTTTACGTGCCAGAATGATCTCTCCCCACATTAATGTGCCGTCGGTATGAGGTCCTACAAGAAAAAAGTTAGGGAGTTCGGAACCAACTTAACAAAGTAGGACCTCAGAGGTAGTAATCCCAGGATTGCTACCAGTGTCAAGTGCTAGTCAGAGTAGAAATGATCGAATAATCAGGAAGAATGTGTGTCTTGAGAGAAGGTGCAGGAGAGAGGGGTTCCGATTTTTGGTATATTGGGACCGTTTCTGGGGGAGGTGGGGCTATGATAAATTAGACGGTCTACATCTCGTAGACATTCTACATCTACATTGTGAAGCCAATGTCCGATGGAGTGCATTTGCTAGCGCTGTTGGGAAGGGTTTAAACTAATGTGGCAGGGGATCGGGAAACAAATCTATTTGTTGAACAGAAAGGGGATAGTAACTAAATAGGATAGTCACTAAAGCCTAAGTAACTAGATAATGAAATCAGCATGACTGAGGGGAAGAGGAGACAGGAAGCGGAGGATGAACACAGAGGGGCTTGTAGTTTTAATGCAAGTAAAAAAAGGTAAGGCAGATGAACTTAGGGCTTGGAATAGTACCTGGGAATATAATGTCATTGATGTTGCTGAGACTTGTTTGAGGGAATGGCGTGATTGGCAACTAAATATCCCAGGACATTAATGCTTCAGGCAGGGTAGAGAGGAAAGTAACAGGGGTGGATGACAAACACCACTGGTCAAAGAAGATATGACAGCTGTGCTGAAGGAGTGCACCATGGAAGATTGGAGCAGTGAGGCAATATGGGCAGAGCTCAGGAATAGAAAGGGTGCAGTAACAATGCTGGAATTGTACTACAGGCCTCCCAACACCGATCAAGGTGCAAATATGTAGATAGATCACAGAAAGATGTGGGAGCAACAGGATGGTGGTGTTAGGAAATTTTAATTTTCCCAACATTAACTGGGATTCACTTAGTGTTAGAGGTCGAGCTGGAGCAGAATTTGTATGGACCATCCAGGAGCATTTTCTAGAGCAGTGCAGAAATAGTTCAACTCGGGAAGCGGCCATGCCAGACCTGGTGTTGGTAACTGAGCCCACCCAGGCGTTGCAAGTTACAGTGGGGGATTACTTTGGGAATAATGATCACAATTCCTTTAGTTTTGCAATAGTCATGGAGAAAGATGAGAGTCGTCCTAAAGGAAGACCGCTAAACTGGGGGAAGGCCAACTATAGCAAAATTCGGCAACAGCTGGGGAACGAGGACTGGGAACAGCTGTCTGAAGGGAAATATGCACTTGATCTGTGGAAGGCTTTTGAATAGAGGTTAATTAGTGTTCAGGAGAGATATGTTTCTGTGAAAATTATGGATAGAAATGACAAGGTTAGGAAACCATGGATGACAAGTGATATTGTGAGACTAGCTAAAAGGAAATAGAATGTGTACATAATATCTAGGTGAATGAAGATATAGGAAGCCTTGGAAGAATATTGTGAAAGTAGGACCAATCTGAAGTGAGGAATTAAGAGGGCGAAAAGGGGTCATGGGATATCCTTAGCCAGCAGGATTAAGGAAAACCGAAAAGCTTTTTGGTCATATATAACGAGTAAGAGGGTAGATAGAGAAAGGGCCCACTCAATGACAAAGCAGGAAAGATACGCTTGGAGGCAGAGAAATCAGGAGAGATTCTTAATGAGTACTTTGCATTGGTATTCACCAAGGAGACGGGTTTGGTGGATGTTGAGGTTAGGGATAGATCTTTGATTACTCTTGGTCAAGTCTGCATAAGGAGGGAGGAAGTGTTGTGATTTCCAAAAGACATCAAGAAGGACAAGTCCCCAGGTCTGGATGGGATCTACCCAAGGTTACTGAGGGAAGCGAGAGAGGAAATAGCTGAGGCTTTAACAGATATTGTTGCAGCTTCCTTGATCACGTGGGGGGAGGGGTGCTGGGGAATAGAGAATTGCTAATGGTGTCTCCTTGTTTAAGGAATAATCCAGGAAATTTCAGACCTGTGAGCCTGACGTCAGTGGTAGGGAAACTACTGGAGAAGATACTGGGGGATAGGATATATACCCATTTGGAATAAAATGACTTCTTAGTGCTAGGTAGCATGGTTTTCTGCAGGTAAGGTAATGGCTTACAAACTTAATAGAACTGTTTGAAGAGGTGACAAAGTTGATTGATGAGGGAAGGGATATAGATGCCATACAGATGGACTTTAGAAAGGCATTCGATAAATTTCCCCATGGTAAGCTGGTGAAGAAGGTGAAGTTGCATGGGTGTTCTAGCTAGATGGATAGAGAACTGGTTAGGCAACAGGAGACAGAGAGTAATAATGGAAGGGAGCTTCTCAAAATGGCGATCTGTGACCAGTGGTGTCCCACAGGGGCCCTTGTTGGGACATTATTTATTGTGGTATACATAAATGATTTGGAGAAAGGTATAACTTGTTTCATTAGCAAGTTTGCAGGTGACACTAAGATTGGTGGAGTAGCAGACAGTGAAGGGGACTGTCCGAGAATACAGCAGAATATAGTAAGATTGGGGAGATGGGCAGAGAAATGACAGATGGAGTTCAATCTGGACAAATGTGAGGCAATGTATTTTGTACGATCCAATCCAAGAGCGAACTATACAGAAAATAGAAAAGTATTGGGGAAAATCGATGTTCTCTGAAGGTGGCAAGGCAGATCAGTAGAAGGTGTACAGCATGGTTTCCTTAATTGGACCGGGTATTGAATATAAGAGTTTGTAGGTCGTGTTACAGTTGTATAAGACTTTATTTTAGCCACATTTAGAATACTGCATACAGGCTGGTCGCCACACTAGCAAAACGATGTGGATGCTTTGGAGAAGGTGCAGAGGAGGTTCACCAGCATATTGCCTGGTATGTAGGGTGCCATCCATGAAGGGAGATGGAACAAATTAGGATTATTTTCATTAGATAGACGGTGGTTGAGGGGGAACCTGATCCTTGGATGGCGAGGGATATTGAGGATCTGGTAAGGACAATAAAGAAGGCATATATTGGGTTTAAGATATCGGGCTTAAGTCAATCCTTAGATGACTACACAAAGTGTAGAAGCACCCTTAAGAGGGGAATCAGAAGCCGAAAAAAAGGACATGACATGGATCTCAGAAAAAGTGAAAGGTAATCACAAAAGGTTCTCTAGCCATATTTAGAGTAAAAGCGTGACTCAGGACAGAATAGGTCCCCTTACTGATGAGCATGGCTGTCCTTGTGTGGAATCAGCAGGAGGTGGGGGGAATTGTTTAACGAACATTTCCCCTCCATGTTTACTCAGGAGCAAATGATGCATACTATGGAAATAAGGAAAACAAGTGGAAATGTTTTGGTCTGCATACATATTACCAGAATGGAGGCATTTGCTACATTAAAGCACAATAAAGTGAATAAATCCCCTGGGCAAGAACATGTCCATCTTCGGATGTTATGGGAGGCTAGGGAAGAAATTGCAGGGGCCCTTGCACAGATTTTAGCTTCATCGTGTGCCACTGGAGTGGTTCCATTGTTTAAGAAAGGGAGCCAAGACAAGCCAGGGAGCTCTTAGTCAGTGAGCGTAACATCAGTGTTAGGCAAGTTGTTGGAGACGATAAAGAGAGACAGGATGAACCAACATTTGGAAATTCACGGTATGATTAGAAATAGTCGGCATGGATTTTTGTGCGGGAAATCATGTCTGACAAATCTTTAAAATTGTTTCAAAGAGATAGCCGCGAGAATAGATACGGGGAGGACAATGGATGATCTGTATACGGACTTCAGTAAGACGATTGACAAGGTCCCATGCGTCAAGGTTAGTCAGTGAGTTTAGGTGACATGGGTTCCAGAGATAGCTAACTAATTGGATTCAAAATTGGGTCGATGGTAGGAAGCAGAGGATGATGGTTTCTCAGACTGGAGGTCCATAACTAATGGTGTGCCACAGGTGTCAGTGCTGAGACCTTTGTTATTTGTTATTTACATAAATGTTCTGAATGTGAATATACAAGGCATGATGAGGGCCATAAGACATAGGAGCAGAAATTGAAATATTCAGCCCATCGAATCTGCTCCACTATTCAATCATGGCTGGTAAGTTTCTTAACCCCATTCTTTTGCTTTCTCGCCATAGCCCTTGATCCCCTTGACAATCAAGAACCTGTCCATCTCAGTCTTATATATACTCATTAACCAGGCCTCCTCAGCCTTCTGTGGCATTGAATTCCATGGATTCACCGCTCTCTGGCTGAAAAAAGTTACTCTTTATCTCCGTTCTAAAAGCTGTTCCTTTTACTCTAAGGCTGTGCCCTCGTGTCCTAGTCTGTTCTACCAATGGAAACATCTTCACAACATCTATTCTGTCCAGACTATTCAGTATTCGGTATATTTCAATTAGATCTCCCCTCATCCTTCTAAACTCCATTGAGTAAAGATACAGAGTCCTCAAAGTTTCCTCAAATGTCAAGCTTTTCATTCCTGGGACCATGCTCGTGAAACCCCTCTGAACAAGTTCCAATGCAAGTATTTCTGCTCTGTGATATGGGGCCCAAAACTGCACAACATACTCCAAGTACTCCCAAGAAGGTCACTACATTTATGGATGATACAAATTTAGGAGGTATCCTTGATAGCGATGAACGTTATCAGAAATAATAGAGGGATTTTAATCTGATGCGGAAGTGAGCTGAGAATTGACAACTGCAATTAAATATAGATAAGTCGGAGGTGTCACACTTTGGAAAGTAAAACAAAGATAGGGCTAATACAGTAAATGGTTAGGCTCTGAGGAGTGTTGTGGAACAGACAGACCTCGGACCACAAGTCCATATTTCACTGGAAGAGGCATCACGGTTAGACAGGGCAGTAAAGAAGGCATTCAGCATGCTGGCTTTCATCGTTCAAAGCATTGAATTTCGGAGTTGGGACATTATGCTACCATTCTGTAAGTCGTTGGAGAGGCCCCACTTGGAGTATTGTGTACAGTTTTGGTCATCCTATTAACCTGAAAAGAAGTTTGACAAGGATGATGTCAGGACTAATAGGCCAGCCTTATGAGGAGGGGTGGGCCATGTTCAGATATCATCCCTTGGAATGTAGGAGAATGAGGGGGTGTTTTTATGGAGATGCATAATATCATGCGGGCCATAGATAGGATGACTGTGTAGAGTCATTTTCCCAAAGATTACGGACTGAAAACTACAGGGCACAGTTTTAAGATGAGAGGGGAAAGATTTAAGAAGGACCTGAGGGGCAACTTCATTATGCACAGAATGTTTTTGAAATGGAATGGGCTGTCATAAAAAGTGGTTGTGGCAGGTACAATATCAACAAGTAAAAATGAATTGATACATTGATGGGAACGGTTGAGAGCGATATTGTTCAAATGTGGGCAATTGGAATTAGTTGAGTGGGCAGCATGGTCAGCACGTACCAGTTTGGGCCAAAGGGCCAGTTCCAATGCTCGATCGCTCGATCCCATGTTCAATGACATTCCATTTAAGTCAGTGACACAGTGACACTCCGGCTTACATCAGCTCACGCCATGTCACTGTCAGGGAGACACTCCGGGCTACAACAGCCCACACCATGTCACCGTCAAGTGAACACTCTGGGCTATACCATCCCACACCGTATTGCTCTCGGGGACAGTCGTGGATAGAGCAGCCCACATAATCTCACCATGTTGTGGCTTCTATCATTTGGTTGTCGAAGGTGCAGATGTTACCTACCTGTTTGGAAATGTTCTCTATGAGGTCAGTAATCCCCATCATACACTTGCCATTTACTATGGAACAAGTCCGACCCTCTTTGCCGTGTAGGTAGTCGAGGGAATACCGGTTTTGCTGAGGAGATAAACCTAATTCTAAGAGCATGTCCTTACCTCCTGTTAAGTCCAAGTGGTCTCCTTGCCCAAGTGGGTTAGGCCACAAATAAGATAGTTTCAATTTTGATGGCTAATAATTCCTGCAGATCCTCTTCAGGAAAAGGTACTGATAAATGTGTAAGCCAGAAACTGGGCTTTACTGTTACCCAAAGCCATACCACCCTTCCAATGCACGCAGTATACAGGTCAAAGTGGACGTTTAGTCGGGAAATCCCAGCCCCATTCCCAGGTAGTTGGGCAGGGAACAGTAGTTATGAAAACTGCGCCTACAGCTACAGTACAGGGATTACCTATTTCCTTAAGAACAATGAAGACAGTCGCATTGTCTTGGCTGACAAAAATAATATCCGGGTTTAGTTTAGATAATGGAGGGAGCTTCCCAATATGAAGCAGGCCTGTCTTTGTGACTACCCTGAAAATATGGGTTGTCCATAGCTGCAAAATATTTTTGCACTGGGCTCTTAGGGTGTAAGCTGTTCAATAAAAAGTGGTGGGACTTTCAGGAAGAGATGTGATTATTGTCGCAGACTGGTTCCTTCCATCGCACAATTGAGAAGATGGACGTTCCATTAGGGGTCTCATTAGTAAGGTGTGTGCCATTAAACACCACAAAAAGCTGAATATCCACAATAACAGAGACACACTCCTCCAGTACGTATATGCATGAGATGCGAGGCACCACAAGGAAGCAGTAGCAGTTGGTACATTGGACCAAGGCACATGGAATAAACATCGTCACATTCACTTAAGTGCATCCCCATCCTGTACAGTTGTAACAAATTGGATAGGCTTCCCCGGACTTATTATATGAAGTCCACAGGCTAGCAGGTGGGGATAAGTAATAATCAAAGGAAAGATTATATCCGATGAATGCCTAACAGGTATTCCATACTCTGTAGTTGGGATTCAGGAGGGGGAAAGGGGTCAAAGAGCCCTTTCCTGATGTGAGGGTGTAACAGACCACTTCATGCTGACTGAATATTTTATGATGACTTTGCAAAAACAAATTGTTAGTGATGGACGACATCTCCCCCTTTCTCTTTTGCGACGTGCCGATTTAGGCCTCTCTGAGTAGAGGCGACGCTTACCAGGAACACCGAAAGGACAACTGAAATTAAACTGCCACAAAACACCTTGACAGGGAAAAGACAATTGCGACTTGTTCTGTAAATGAACTGTCTGATTTTCTTGATGCAGTTGACCATTGCGGCCTTCATTCTTGGTAACATTCCATGCATCGAAGGAATCAGTTTCTCGGGTACGTAAGGACATCTTTAAATGGTACACAGTTTCTGGTTGCTCAGGATCACACCAGCAAACAGCCCCCTCTGCAGCACTAATGTCAGCGACAACGATTCCACATAACAGGGTAAGTTCGGCCTTCACCATAATGGCCGTTCTGCATAAAGGATTAGGGTATGTAAAACAGAAGAAGTATTATGATTCGAAACATGCAGCTATATCATAGTAGTCTGGTTTGTTACCAACTGATTCTGGTTCGTCTTCCAGTTCCCCATCGTCTCCATCTCCATCATCACCACCACCACAATCCACCCCACCCCCCACCCAACCCCGGAAGGGGCTCATCTAATGACGTTGGAATGATGAAAGTGAACCCAGGCGGAATGCCCGGCGACCTTAACAGCAGTCAGGCTGGTGAGGAAAACATGGAAGGGCCCTTGCCATTGAGATTGGAGGCTGCAGCTTGTTCAAATCATGATGAGAATAAAAGAGTTGAGATATACAACATTTGGGGTATTGTTGATGGAGGGGAGCAGCACAGACATTAGAGTGAGGATCTCCCAAAACTTTGGTCAAATAAAGAACACAGAAGGACATATTGTCAGTCATGTGTTCGAAAGGAATAGGGGTGAAAGCATCATCCCAAGGCGAGAGGACAGCTCGACCTCGGATGATTTCGGCTGGGGACAAGCGAGTTTTCCCCACAGGAGTTCCTCTGGAACAATACCAAAGACTCCACCCTCACCCGGGAAAGACCTGTCTCGGAATTCCATTTGGTAAGTTTAGTTTTCAGACTCTAGTCGCCATGCTCCACGAACCCTGCAGCCTGTGGGCAATACACACAATGAAGTTGGT
The DNA here is from genome assembly GCF_020745735.1 of Hemiscyllium ocellatum. Classification (NCBI taxonomy): domain Eukaryota; kingdom Metazoa; phylum Chordata; class Chondrichthyes; order Orectolobiformes; family Hemiscylliidae; genus Hemiscyllium; species Hemiscyllium ocellatum. The sequence goes on from NC_083420.1 coordinate 63,096,817, forward strand.
GGTGGATCCACATTCCTAATATGCCCATCCCCTGCATGTTCCTTCCCCATCCTATGCTTCCTAAATCTTGCCGAATTGCTTCATAACTGCCGTTCCCCCAGTTGTAAATTTCGTGGAAGGTTGCGAGTGTGTATTTCAGTGTATAACTGTTTTATGACAGGAGACAGGGTGGTCAAGGAGGTTTTAGTGAGTGAGTGGGTGTGTGTGTGTGACTGTTTGTATGTATATGTGGTTAATGGCACGAGACAGTTTGGTGTGTGTGCGTGTTTTTGTGTATGTCTGTCCAATGGCAGGAGGCAGGGTGTTCATGGGGTGTTGTGTAGGCTTGTGCGTGTGTTGTATGTGAGTTTCTGTGTATATCTGTTTAATGCCAGGAGGCAGAGTGTTGGTGGGGGGGGGGGAGTGTCTATGTGTGTGTTTTATTTCCTGTGTATGTCTGTTTAATGGTAGGTGATAGGATGGTGGTGCAGGGTTGAGTGTGTTTTTCTGTATAAATCTGTTTAATGACAGGAGACAGACTGGCGGTGGTGGAGGGTTGTGTGCCTGTGTGTTTCTGTGTATATTCGATTAATTGCAGGAAACAGGGCGGTGGTGGAGGGTTGTGCGTGAGTTTCTGTGTATATCTGTTAAATGGCAGAAGACAGGGTGGTCGTGCCGGGTTGTGTGTGTATGTTTCTGTGTATGTCTGTTTAAGGGCTGGAGACAGAGTGGTTGTGGATGGTTGTGCGTGTGTTTCTGTGTATATCTGATTAACGGAAAGAAACAGGGTGGTGGTCGAGGAATGTGTGTGTGTGTGTTTGTGTGTATATCTGTTTAATGGCAGGAGACAGGGTGGTGGTGGTGGAGGGTTGTGAATTGGTTTCTGTGTCTATCTGTATAATGTCGGGAGGCAGGTTGGTTGTGGTGGGTTGTGTGCGTGTGTGTTTCTGTGTATATCTATTTAAGGGCTCGAGGGTTGTGTGTGTGTGTTTCTGCGTATTTCTATTCAATCGCAGGAGACAGGGTGGTGTTGGAGGGTAGAGTGTCTATGTATGTGTGTTTCTGTGTATATCTGTTTAAGGTCAGTAGGCAGGGTGTTCGTGGAAGGTTGTATGTGTGTTTCTGTGTGTATCTGTTTATTGGCAGAAGATAGGGTGGTGGTCGAGGGTGGTGTGTTTGTGTTTCTGTGTATATCTGTTTAATTGTAGTGGTGGAGGTTTGTGTGTGTTTCTGTATATACCTGTTTAATTGCAGGAGACAGGGTGGTGTTGGAGGGTGGTATGTGTTTGTTTCTGATTATATCCGATTCATGGCAGGAGACATGGTGGCGGTTGAGAGTTGTGCGTGTGTGTCTGTGTATATCTGCTTAATGGCAGGCAACAGGATGTTGGTCTGGGGGTTTGTGTCTGTGTGCTTACTAGCAGGAGACAGGGTGGTGGTGGAGGGTTGTGTATGTATGTGTGTTTCTGTGTACATCTGTTTAAGGTCAGTAGGCAGGGTGTTCGTGGAAGGTTGTATGTGTGTTTCTGTGTGTATCTGTTTATTGGCAGAAGATAGGGTGGTGGTCGAGGGTGGTGTGTTTGTGTTTCTATGTATATCTGTTTAATTGTAGTGGTGGAGGTTTGTGTGTGTTTCTGTATATACCTGTTTAATTGCAGGAGACAGGGTGGTGTTGGACGGTGGTATGTGTTTGTTTCTGATTATATCCGATTCATGGCAGGAGACATGGTGGCGGTTGAGAGTTGTGCGTGTGTGTCTGTGTATATCTGCTTAATGGCAGGCAACAGGATGGTGGTCTGTGGGTTTGTGTCTGTTTGTGGTTTCTGTGTATATCTGTTTAATGGCAGAAAACAATGTGGTTGTTAACAGTTGTGTGTTTGTGTATTTCTACGTATATCTGTTTAATGGCAGGAGACAGGGTTGTGGTGGAGGGTTGTGTGAGTGTGTTTCTGTGCATGTCTGTTTAAAGGCAGGAGACAGGCTGGTGGTGTAGTGTAGTATGTGTGTTTGTGTGTTAATGGCATGGAATAAGTTGGTGGTGGAGGGTTGTGTGTGTGTGTGCTTCTGCATACATCGGTTTAATGGCGGGTGACAGCGTGGTAGTGGAGGGTTGAGTATGTGTGTGTGTTTCTGTATATATCTGTTGAATTGCAGGGTGGTAGTGGAGTGTTGTGTGTGTGTTTCTGTGTACATATAATCAATGGCAGAAAACAACTTGGTGATGTAGTGTCGTGTCTGTGTGTTTCTGTGTATATCTGCTGAATTGCAGGAGACAGATTGGTGGTGGAGGCTGGTATGTGTTTGTGTCTGAGTACATCTGTTTCATGGTAGGAGACATGGCGGCGAATGATGGTTGTGCGTATATATCTGTATATATCTGCTTAATGGCAGAAAACAATGTGGTGGTGTGCGGTTGTGTGTGTATTTCTATGTATATCTGTTTAATGGCAGGAGACAGGGTGGTGGGGGAGGTTGGGATGGGTGTGTGTGTGTGTTTGTGTGTATGTGTGTGTGTGTGTGTGTTTATGTGTATGTATGTTTAATTTCAGGAGACAGTATGGTGTTGGAGGAATGGGTGTGCGTGTTTCTGTGTATATCTGTTTAATGACAGGAGACCAGATGGTGATGGAGGGTTATCTGTATGTTTCTGTAAATATCTGTTTCATTGCTATATGATAGGAAACAAATTGCTGTTCAAGGGTTGTGTGTGTTTCTGTGTATATCTGTTTAATGGCAGAAAACAATGCAGCGATGGAGGGTTGTGTGTGTGTTTCTGTGTATGTCTGTTTAATGGCAGGAGACAAGGTGGTGGTGGAGGAAGTATGTGCGTGTTTCTGTGTATATCTGTTTAATTGCAGGAGATTGGTTGGTGATGGAGAGTTGTGTGTGTTTGTGTTTCAGTGCATATCTGTTTAATGACAGGGGACAGAACGGTGGTGGAGGGTGGCGTGTGCGTGTTTCTGAGTATATCTGTTTAATTGTAGGGGACAGGGTGGTGATGGAGGATTGTGTGTGCATTTCTGTGTGTACCTGTTTAATGGCAGGAGACAGGGTGTTCGTGGAGTGTTGTGTGCATGTGTTTCTGTATACATCTATTTAAAGGCTGGAGACAGGGTGGTGGAGGAAGGCCGTGTGTATGTGTTTCTGTGTATAATTGTTTAATGACAGGAGACGGTGGTGCTGGAAATATGTGCATATGTTTCTGTATGTATCAGTTTAATTGCAGGATACAGTGGTGAAGGAGGGTGGTTTGTGTGTGTGTGTTTCTGCGTATATTTATTTAATGGCAAGAGACAGTGTGGTGGTGGAATGTAGAGTGTCTATGTTTCTGTGTCTATGTGCTTACTGGCAGGAAACAGGGTGGTAGTGGAGGGTTGTGTATGTATGAGCGTTTCTGTGAATATCTGTTTAAGGGCAGTAGACAGGGTGTACGTGAAAGTTTCTATTCATGTTTCTGTGTATATCTGTTTAATGACAGGAGCCAGGGTGGTGTTAGACAGTTTGTGTGTGTTTGTTTCTGTGTATATCTATTTAATGACAGGAGGCAGGTTGGCGGTCGCGGATTGTGTGTGCATTTCTGTGTATATCTGCTCAATGGCAGGAGACAGGATGGTGATGGAGGTTTGTGTGTGTGTTTCTGTGTATGTCTGTTTAATGGCAGGAGACAAGGTGGTGGTAGAGCGATGTATGGGTCTGTGTTTCTGTCTATATCCGTTTAATGGCAGGAAACATGGTGATGGTGGAGGGAGTATGTGCGTGTTTCTGTGTATATCTGTTTAATTGCAGGAGATCGGTTGGTGATGGAAGGTTGGGTGTGTGTGTGCTTCAGTGCATATCTGTTTAATGACAGGGGACAGGGCGGTGGTGGAGGGCGGTGTGCGCATGCTTCTGTGTATATCTGTTTCATCGTAGGAGACAGGATGGTGATGGAGGGTTGTGTGTGTTTGTGTTCCTGTGTATATCTGTTTAATGACAGGAATCAGGGTGGTGGTGGAGGATGGTGAGCGTGTGTTTCTGCGTATAACTGTTTAATGGTCGGAGACAGGGTGGTGCTGGAGTTTTGTGTGTGTATTTCTGTATGTATCTGTTTAGTTGCAGGAGACATAGTGAGCGTGGAAGGATTGTGTGTGCGTTTCTGTGTATAACTGTTTAATGGCTTAAGACAGGGTGGATCTGAAGATATGCGTGCATGTTTCTGTCTATATCTGTTTATTTGCAGAAGACAGGGTGGTGGAGGAGGATGGTATGTGTTTCTGTGTATATATGTTTAATTGCAGGAGACAGGGTGGTGGTGGAAGGATTTGTGCATGTGTTGCTGTGGACATCTGTTTATGGGTAGGAGACATAATGTTCGTGGTGGATTGCATGTGTGTGTTTCTGTTTATATCTGTTTAATGGCAGGAGACAGTGTGGTCGTGGATGATTGTGTGTGTGTGTGTTTCTGTGTATATCTGCATAATCACAGGAGACAAGGTGGTCATGAAGTGTTTTGTGTTTGAGTTTCTGTTATATTTGTTTCATGGCAGGAGACAGGAAGGTGGTTTAGAGTTTTGTGTGTGTTTCTGTGTATATCTCTTTATTGACTGTAGGCAGGGTGTTAGTGGAGGTGTGTGTGTGTGTGTGTGTGTGTGTGTGTGTGTGTGTGTGTGTGTGTGTGTGTGTGTGTGTGTGTGTGTGTGTGTGTGTGTGTGTTTGTTTCTGTGTATAGCTGCTTAATAGCGGGAGGCAACGTGGTGCTGTAGGGTTGTGTTGTGTGTTTCAGTGTATAGCTGATTAATGGCAGGAAACGGGGTTTTGGTGGAGGGTGGTGTGTGTCTGTATCTGCATATATCTGTTTAATGGCAGGAGACAGGGTGGTGGTGGAGGGAATATATGTGCGTTTCTGTGTATATCTGTTTAATTGAAGGACACAGATTGGTGATGGACAGTTGGGTGTGTGTGTGTGTTTCCGTGCATATCTGTTTAATGACAGGGGACAGGGTAGTGGTGGAGCATGGTGTGTGTGTTTCTGTGTAAAACTGTTTAATCGTAGGAGACAGGGTGGTGATGGAGGGTTGTGTGTTTTTGTGTTCCTGTGTATATCTGTTTAATGACAGGAGACAAAGTGGTGCTGGAGGGTTTTCTGTATGTTTCTGTAGATTTCTGTTTAAAAGCAGGAGACAGCGTGGTGGTGGAGAATGGTGAGTGTGTGTTTCTTTATATAACAGTTTCATGGCCTGATACAGGGTAGTGCTGGGGTTTTGTGTGTGTATTTCTGTCTGTATCTGTTTAAATGTAAGAGACAGGGTGGTCGTGGAGGGTTGTGTGTGTGTTTCTGTGTATGTTTGCTTAATGAGAGGAAACAAATTGGGTGTCAAGGGTTGTGCGTGCGTGTGTGTGCGTTCCTGTGTATATCTGCTTAATGGCAGAAAGCAATGTGGTGGTGGAGTGTTGTGGGTGTGTTTCTGTGTATGTGTGTTTAATGGCAGGGGTCAGCATGATGGTGTCGAGATGTGTGTGTGTGTTTCTATTTATACCTGCTTAATCGCTGGAGAGTGTGTGATGGTGGGCGTGAGTGTGTGTGTCTGTGTCTGTGTTTCTGTGTATATCTGTGTAATGGCATCAGAGAGGATGTTCGTGGAGGCTTGTGTGTGCGTGCTTCTGTGTATATCTGTTTAATGGAAGGAGACGGAGGTGGTTTAGTTTTGTGTGTGTTTCTGTGCACATCTCTTTGTTGACAGGTGGCAGGGTATTCTTGGAGTGTTGTGTGTGTGTTTCTGTGTACATCTGCGTAATAGCGAGTGACAGCTTGTTGGTGGAGGGTTGTGTTGTGTGTTTTAGTGTATAGCTGATCAATTGCAGGAAACAGGGTGTGGTTGAGGGTTGTGTGTGTGTGTTTCTATGTATATCTGTTTAATGGAAGGTGACAGCGTGCTGATGGAGGGTTGTGTGTGTGCGTGTTTCTGCATATATCTGTTTAATGGCAGGAGACAGGGTGGTGGTGGAAGGTTGTGTGCTTGTGTTTCTGTCTATATCAGTTTAATAACAGGAGACAGGTATTGGTGCAGTTTGCTATGTATGTGTTTCTGCATATCCACGTTTAATGGTGGGAGGCAGGGTGTGTATGGTGGAGGGTTGTGTGTGTATGTTTCTGTGTCTATCTGTTTAATTGCAGGAAACAAATTGGGTGTCAAGGGTTGTGTGTGCGTGTGTGTTTGTGTGCATGTGTGTTTTTCCGTGTATTTCTGTTTAATCACAGGAGACACGGTGGTCATGGAGTGTTTATTTTTGAGTTTCTGTTACATTTCTTTCATGGCAGGAGACAGGGAGCTGGTTTAAAGTTTTGTGTGCGTTTCTGCGTATATCTCTTTATTGACCGTAGGCAGGGTGTTAATGGAGGGTTGTGTGTGTGTGCGTGCGTGTGTGTGTGTGTTTCAGTGTATAACTGTTTAATAGTGGAAGACAACGTGGTGGTGGAGCGTTGTGTTGTGTGTTTCAGTGTATAGCTGATTAATGGCAGGAAACAGGATTTTGGTGGAGGGTTGTACGTGTGTTTCCGTGTATATCTATTTAATTTTAGGAGACAGCGTGCTGATGGAGAGTTGGGTGTGTGTGTTTCAGTGTATATCTGTTTAATAGCAGGAGACAAGGTGGTGGTGGAAGGTTGTTTGCTTGTGTTTCTGTCTATAACTGTATAATAACAGGGGATAGGTATTGGTGCAGGTTTGTGTATGTGTTTCTGTGTATCCCTGTTTAATGGTCGGAAACAGGGTGGCGATGGATGGTTGTCTGCATGTATGTTTTATTTACATATCAGTTGAATTGCAGGAGACAGCGTGTTGTTAGAGGGTTGTGTGTGTCCATTGCTGTCTATTTCTGTATAATGGCAGTAGACCGAGTGGTAGAGGGGGATTGTATGTGTGTTTCTCTATATATCTGATCAATTGCAGGATACAACTTGGTGGTGTAGGGTTGTGTGTGGATGTTTCCGTGTACAACTGTTTACTGGCAGGAGACTACGTGGTGGTGCAAGGTGGTTTGTCTGTGATTCTGTTTATATCTGTTGTGGTTATGTTCGCCAAGCTGGGAATTTATGTTGCAGACGTTTCATTCCCTGTCCAGCTGACATCCTCAGTGCTTGGAAGCCTCCTGTGAAGCGCTTCTGTGATGTTTCCTCCGGCATTTATAGTGGTTTGTCTCTGCCGCTTCCGGTTGTCAGTTCCAGCTGTCCGCTGCAGTGGCCAGTATATTGGGATCAAGTCAATGTGTTTGTTGATATAATCTATGGATGAGTGCTATGCCTCTAGGAATTCCATGGCTGTTCTCTGTTTGGCTTGTCCGATAATAGTAGTGTTCTCCCAGTTGAACTCATATTGCTTGTCATCTGCGTTTGTGGTTACTAAGGATAGCTGGTTGTGTCATTTCGTGGCTAGTTGGTGTTCATGGATGCAGATCGTTAGCTGTCTCCCTGTTTGTCCTATTTAGTGTTTTGTGCAGTCCTTGCATGAGCTCCATCAAGCTTAAAAATATGTTGTTGGAAAAGCGCAGCAGGTCAGGCAGCATCAAAGGAGCAGGAAAATCGACGTTTCGGGCATAAGCCCTTCTTCAGGTCACTCCATCAAGTCACATTTCAAAAATCATTTTAATCCACGTGCTCAGACATATAATGAAACATCTCTGTGGGATGTGAACTTTTAGGCTCAGAGGTTGGAGCATTACCACCACTCAACAATAGCCCCTAAAGCTGCAACATGATTCTTATGTGTGTTTGTTCATCAGCTTTCTTTGAACATGCTCTGACACAGAGAGTGACACTACCACAAGTTCATGGAAGGTAATCGAATCCAGAGCTCTGACCCAGAGGCAGAGGTGCTACCCGCTACACAAGACTTAAACCATGCCCAGAATTTGAATCATATTTTAAGTGTCAGTTTTCAGCTCTACATGGATTTATTAAATTCTGATTAACATTACTGAAAAATACAGGCAACAGTTCTCATTGTTAAACAAATAAAAGATATTAGCCGCAACTATAGGATGATGAGTGCATGTGCTCTGTCATCGAGGTGAACAATGAACTCCTTTAATTGCTTGGCTATGATTTCCAGCTTAAATGACTATTATCTGTAATCGGCAATATTAGGGTAAGGAATCTTGCAGAAACACTCTGCACTACGAGGGATCTCGAATGGATATCAATACTGAACACCAGAGATGAGGAAAGAGCTCAATTTCTGGTAAAAAAAAACTCTGGCTACGATTTCCAACCTCTCACATGTGGCTTCCCTCTTCCTGAAATTATTCAGTGATACAAGACATCGGTTGACTTTCCAGCCTCTCCTTACCCTCTCCCCCCTCTGCTTGCGCAAAGCAAATCAAGTTCTTGGTGTTTGGGAAACTCAAGACCTGTGTTTGTAGGCTTTCTGGAGAGGTGGAGGGTCTTTTTAAACCTGAAGCAGGAGGGTGAGGGGCAAATAATATCACTCATTGGTTTGAGGTGTGGCAGTTCGAGTTTAACTTGGATAAATGCGAGGTATTGCATTTTGGTAAAATAAAAAGCGAGCGTGGGGGGCTTATACAATTAATAGTAGTCCGTTGGTAGTGTTGGAGAAAAGAGGGACCCACAGGTGCAGATCAAATTCACAGAGGTTTGTGGCACTTATAGACAAGGTGTTGCAGGTTACTTCTTTGCTCAGACTTTTGCGGTTAGAAGTTGAGAAGTCATGCTGAGATTGTGCAGGACATTAATTAAGTCTCTCCTGCAGTACTGTGTGCACTTCTGTTATTGGAAGGAGATTATTCAGCTGAAGAGGATTCAGATGAGATATACCAGGATATCGCCAGGAACATCTCATCTTCTGCCTCGGGATCCGACAAACACACGGCATGAACATTGAATTCACTAATTTGCAAAACTCCCCTCGCCGATCCAGATCCCAGATCCCAGATCCCGGACCCAACCCTCCAACTCGGATCCGCCCGTTTGTGGGAACCTACCTGTCCATCTTCCTTCCCACCGATCCGCTCCAACTCCCCACTGACCTATCACTATCATCTCCTAGCTTCGCTCGCCTATACCAACCTTTCCGCAGCCTCCCCACCCCCCCACCCAAAACACACATTTATCTCTCAGCTTCTTTGCCCCTTCGCAGTTCTTAAGAAGGGTCCTGCCTGAAACCTTGACTCTCTTGCTCCTCGGATGCTGCCTGACATATTGTGCCTTCTCCACTATCATGCTTTACCTACTCTGAATTCTCCAACATCTGGAGTCCCCATTGTCTCTTAGGTACAATTGTCTGCTAATATATCAATGTTGTCTGTCTGTTAAAACCGCATGCTGTCTTTGGTACATTTTCTCTCCAGATCATGGCCTATAAAAGTTCTCTCAATCTCTTACAGATATTTTCATGCCTCAGCAGTAGTTACAGGGTCTATGTTTCCATTTATAAGCAGAGAAGCATGTTGGTGTTCTGATAAACCTCTGGCATTACTTCCATATCCAATGCAGACTGAATGATTACACAACTAATCTACATTCGTTCCGTCAGTCAGCCTCGCATATCCAATCCAGACTGTGTAAATGTTAATCGTTATTTTTAATTGTAATAAAACGGTATTGAATTGACAGGCGTTGGCTGGAGCTATTTGTTCAGTGACTGTGATTAATGTCAGTCTCCATGGATCCTAATTGTGTCACTGGAGGGCTTGCCTCTTTTATTAATTAAGGATTCAGTTCAATGTGCTATCCCATAGTATGAGTGGGAGCATCGCCGACAGTACTAACAGGGATCAGCAGCTCCAGAGAGACAGGGATGAGAGATCAGAATCTGATAATTTAGACTGGAACGATCCAACAATGGACAGGAGTTTATCCACTAGTCTTTACTGGCTTCACCAACCTTCGACATCATTAGTATGGAGGATCCATGATGTACTGATTGTTATTCAAGCTGGTTACTATCCCATCCTCGCTATAGTTGGTGTTCCTGGTAAGTTATTCTAATTGTCTATTAAAGCAGGTTAAACTGAACTGTTGTTCATATTATTAAAATTAGGAAAAGTGGAAGTCATTGTTTTCAGCTCCAATCAGAAATTCCATTCCTTAGAAATTATAAGGAGCAAATTACTAGTTTCAAATGACTCACAAATATGCGAGGAGAAACTCGAAAACTCCATAATCCTTCCAGCCCTGCACAGATCGATATCTCCGTATCCTCCCCACTCACTAATTCTGTCCAATACCACCATTATGATATCCCCCATCTCCTCCTCAGCCACAGTGCACCTTCTGAGTAATCCTTCATTTGAGCCTCTGCTAAATCCGTATTCATCTGTTTCAAGCCCTTTCTAACCGCATGTCCATCACAAAAAAATTGCACTTGAAACGTTTAACTTGTTCTATGCACAGAAATTGTCTGACGGGAAGATAATGCATGGTGTAAAGTCATTGACTCATGGTCTAGAGCCACAGAATGATAATCTGTTAATATGAAGGAAATTGGCGGCATTGAAGTGAATCCATCATCATTAAGTATAAAAAGCCCATATGCTTGTGTCATGTCCTTTAGAAACGGCAATGAGTCAACCTTCCCTGATCAGCTCTCTGTGTGACTGTAAACCCACGACAATGTATTTTACTCTTTACTGTCCTGTGGAACAGCTGAACCAGCCACTCAGTTCAAGATAGGCATAACATGCTGGCCTGACCGAAGAGGGAAGAACAAAAGGAAAGATAACTTCCTTCCTCTGCCTGTTTACCATATTTCTACAGCTCAATTCCATTCAGGTGGGTGACCATTCCTTATTTCAAGTGCATTCTTTCTTAGTCTTTCCCTGAGTGTGATGTTCATCTCCTGAAGCATCTCTGGTGTTGGCTTTGTTGATGCTCACATATAGATGTAAGGAGCTTTTAATTTCCACGTCAGTCGCAGTGTAGCGAGAAGGAAAGGCTTTTTACGCCACAGGAAAGAAACGGAGATGTCTCAGTGAGGAACAGGAATTATTGTGATCAACCCTGAGAGTGTTGTTGAGGCAGTCTTGGGAAATTGTGGACAGATTTTCTTTCCCTTATAAGAAATAATCGTCCTACCACAGAGAGAGTGCAAAGGTTTTTCACGAGACTAATCCCTGGGATGGTGGTTAAATGAGGGCTGAATGAAGATTAATCTTTAGCGCAGTGAGAGAATGAAAGATGATTGCATTGAATCTTAAGGGGAATGGACAGTCTCTCATGATGTTCTAAACAGACATTGATACGGTGATAAAATCCATGGCTTGTTTTTACTCGGATTACAAGAGCCTCTGAGGATATTCTCCTCACCCAACGCCCACTCCCTATATCGATAGAGAGAGAGAGAGAGAGAGAGAGAGTCAGACTTTGAATATAATGCATTTGATGTGTGATCCTACACAGAACAACACATTATCCAAAATCCTGACAGCAGCCACAATGCCTTCATTCTAAAGCAGTTAACTATTCCCATCATCTTCTGACCTCCATGGAGAACATGGGTCTGTCTACTCAGAGATGGAAGATGCCTCTTTGAGAGTTGATACAAAAAATATGGTTTCCCTCCTCACTGCCAGCAAACCACGTTAAAGTAGCAGACGTTCCACCGGCAATTGACCCATGAGGAACCTCGTAGAGTCATCCATGAGTGCAGTCTCTGCTCTATTTGTTTGTCGTGGGGCTGAATGGCTTCCTCCAGGTCCCGTGGAACAGGTTCAACAGGTTGATTGGACCCTACCTGATCCTGTTTAACAGTTCGATGTACTGACCAGACCCCTTCTCTTCCTGTGGAACAAGCTGGAATATTAAATGGGCTGTCCCTCTCCTTGTTCAGTAGTTTTGATGGGCTGAATGGCTTCCACATTTCTATATGTAACCAGCTTGAGATGTTGAATGAGCTCCTCTTTTAACTGTGTCTGACGGCACTGTTATATGAATGTGACCGACACTTTAACAGCACAGGCCTGAATGCTGTCCGGCATCAGGAGCTGATGGGAGACAAAATGTTCTGAACATTGTGTAACCCTCAGGGACCATCCCCACCTCCGGGCTTATGATGAGGAAAGACTTTGATGAAGCGGCTAAAGATGTTTGTGCTGAGGAAGTTACCCTGAGGATCTCCTGAAGAGATGTCCCGGCACTGAGAAGATTTTCGGCCCCCACCCACAGGCATCATCCTTTATGCTCTGAAAGGCCCCAGCCAGTGGGGAGGGGACACCTGATTCCCATTAAGCTCAGGTAATATGGCGTTTCCGATGACATTCGCAGTGAAATACTGCCTTGATATCAAAGCTATTCACTCTTTGCCGAGCCCCTATGTTCCCCTCTTGTTCATATCAATAGGTGACGGTGTCTGTGTGGGGAATGTTTTCCTCTCACAGAGGGTAGTGAATGTCAGAAATTATCCTGTCTCGAGAGCTAGGGGAGCTACATCACTGAAAGTATTTAAAAAGGTGGTAGATGGAGTTTTGACCTGTCAGAGAGCTGAGGGAGCGTGAAGAATTGGACATTAAATATGAGTTAATACAAACAGTAGATCGGCCATGATCGGATACAATGTTTTGATTATCCAAACTACCTGATCCTGTTCCTTATGTTCTCATATTCTGTAATTACAGAGTTAATTTTCATAATTTTCCTGCACGTTCTGTTATTAAATGTTCCAATCAGAGAGAGCAAAGTACTTTATGAGACATCACTTCGTGAGGTCCGGGGACTGAATTCACAGTGAATCTGGGTCTATACCATGAGCAACAAATGAAGCCCAAGTTGCAGAGATGAGACACTCTGTAAAGCGACCAGAGTTGTCTTTCGAACCCAGCCGGGGTTTTGAAGTAACATTTTCCAACCCACACCAAACTATGTGTGACAACCTGAAGGGAATGAATGAGATCCTGTGTTACTGTGGACCAGGTATTTGGAGCAAGATGCCCCCATCAACAACAGTGCAGGAGTTTGAGGGCCTGAATTGAACATAGGAACATAGGACTGAGGAGCAGGATTGGGTCATTAGACACGTTGTCACTGCTCCACCAGGCACTAAGATCGTAGCTGCTCTGATTGTGGTTTCAGTAGCACTTTTCTGTCTGCATATAATTTTCCTACATGCACGTGTCTGTCAAATGCTTGAATGCAGCTTTGAAAAAAAATGCCAACATCCAGGCACCACAAACGTTTGGTAAAGGGAATTCCCACTTGAACAGTCCAATAAGTATTTTTCATTTGTGTCCCAACAAATGCTGGAGGGTCACTGTGTCCTTTTCCAGTCCCACTCCTCCACTGGCTACAACAAATTTTAAATGTAGCCAGTTTAGTGTTATGACCAATTGTATAGGACTCACACTGGGTCATTTTTTGAGAAAAATGTGAGATGCAGGAAGTTGAACTCACAACAAATGGTAAAAGAAAGAGTGTCCCAAATGTTTTTTGCCTTTGATATTATTCTGCTCACATAAGCTGCTGGTAATGGGATTTATATGTGGAACAGTTGGATTTGGCTGAACTCCCTTTGCTTCCAGCAGTGGAGAGATTCCAATGAGACCTCACCAGGAATCATTCACAAGAGGTGAAGATAACTCAGGGATTTTATGGTCTCACATTTTGCTACCTGTGGACAAAGTAAGAGAGAGGGATCAATCAGCTGCTTCTTCTCAGGCAGGGAACAGTTTTCTCCCTCGTTGTGTTGAACCATACAATAATGTCAACTGAACATCAAACTGGGCCATGTGTGCTCTCCTGGACCATTCTCTGGAACGGATGATAATGGGCGATATAAAGGTGCGTCATCGCTGTTGTTGTCCACAGTGCCTTTCATTAGAAACAAAAGTCCCTGCTTTATCATCTGATGACATGTTTTTATGCGTCTGTGTAATTTGTAAATATAATACAAATATAATACGTGTGTTGATATCAATGCATCTTATTCTTAAAATTATTCTCTAGACTTAAACTCCTTATCAAGAGGAAACATGCATCCAGTTAAAACAACTTTCAGAAAGTCATGTATGGTTCATGAAGATTTCTCATCTCAGATCAAAACTGATAATCCCCATAACAAAAGGCCTTCCTTCCAGGAATGTGTGAAGGGAAACATCAATGAAAATCTTCTGAAAGAAATATTTTTTTTACGTTTAGGAGATCAAAACTGCACACAGTGTATCCGATGTAGTCTCAGCAATGCCCCATTCGGATGCAGTAAAACATTCCTCATTAAACCTGATACCCTTTGTTAATAACAGCACCATTCCACTTACTTTCCAAATCATTTACTGCATCTGCAGACTGACTTCATATGAATCATGTCCCAGGAACATGGCAACGACCTGTATCACAGAGTTCTGCAATCTCTCTCCATTTAAATTGCTCGCCATTGTTTTTTCCTTCCTGCCACAATATACAACTTACCTTATGTTCTTTCTGCTGAAGTAATGCTCACTAACCTTCCTTGTCTGTATCACATTTCAGACTCAGTACCTCCATTTGATGACATATTGAATGATTATCGTGGTGATGCGCGAATTTAGCTTCACACCATTCAGTTTACTTCCTCCAGATCTTTGATATAGATTATTTGTCATTGATGATCCCACAGTGATCACTACAGCAATACACAAGTTACAGCTTTGTAGCCTGAAAATAAACATTTATCTCGACTCTCTATTTCCCATTAGCGACAGCTTCCCCGTTCCTGCGTAGCACCTAAGGTGGCTTGAATGGTCTCCTTCTGGGCTGAGTAATGTACTCAACGAGCTGAGTTACTTCATTCTCTATTCCTGTGTAACTCCTTTGAGTGGAAGAATGGTCTTCTACCATTTCATTATAACGATCCTGCCTGATTGAAAGGGGAGGTCCCCTACCTTGTAACAGCATCGAAATGTGAATTCAGCGAGAACACATGGGATAGGTGCAGCAGTATATCTCTGCAACAGCTTCGAGGGCTGGATTAGGGAACAACACATTGGGAAGGGGCAGCAGAATATCTCTGTAAGAGCCTTGGGATGATTGAGAGAACAACACATGGGATAGGCGCTGCAGTATATCTCTGTGATAACCTTGAGGGGTGAATTGAAGGAACAAAACGTGGGGTAGGGGCAGTAGTACATCTCTGTAACAGCCTCGAGGATGGATTGATGGCACAGCGCATGGGGTAGGGGCAGCAGTTGGCCTTTTGGCTGCACCATTCAGAATGCTCATAACTAATCCAATTGTCCTTCTCCTGTCTGTTCCCAATAAACATTGACTCTTCTGTCCAGCAAAGATCAGTCAAGCTCAGCGTTGAATATCTTCAATAACTGAGTTTTCACTGCTCCCTGAGAATGAGGACACCACGGAAAGCACAACACTAAAGTTAAAGTGACGTCCTTATTTCATTGTGGGACCCATTATTTTAAACCGTGTTAACCTAACATCAAATCACCACTTCTTTTCAGACGTAAGGACACAATAATTAGGAATAACCAGAAAGCATTCTGGACTTCAAACCTCTCCCAAATTCCCACTGACCCTTTCCAATCAAATATGTATCAAACCCAGCCTCTGCTGCTGTCTCAGAAAGAGAATACCTGATAGCACAACACCACAAGAACATTAAAGCATGGAGCAATATGAGGCCATTCGGCCCATCGAGTCTAAAATTCCGTTAATTAATTTCTTATATGTACCTCAACCTCATTCTTCTGCCTTCTCCCTAGAATCCTTGATCCCCTTACAAATCCGAAGCATATCGATTTGCATCTTAATGACACTAGTTTCTGTTCCGCTGTGTGTCTGTCTGTGTGTATTAGTGTGCGCGCGTCTGTATGTGTGTCTGTGCCTCTGTGTGTGTGTGTGTGTGTGTGCGTGTGTGTATTTATATTTCTATATATATATATATATATATTTATATATATATAGAAATATAAATACACACACACACACACACACAGAGGCACAGACACACATACAGACGCGCGCACACTAATACACACAGACAGACACACAGCTATTTATATTTCTATATATATATAGAAATATAAATACACACACACACACTTTATACGGCATCTGCGTACAATATAGAATGCTTGAACTTTCTAGTTTAACATCATGGAAGCCTGAAGGCTAAAGGGTCAAGATAGTTCCAGTGAATTGGGAAAATACAATATAACATTCAGTGGGAGACAAGCAATGGTTGTTAGAGTCATAGAGTCCGACAGCACGGAGACAGGCCCTTCAGCCCAAACTATGTATTCCGACCAAAATTTCCATCCACACTAATCCCATTTCCCTGCCATTGCCCAGTTTCCTTCTAATCCTTTCCTATCCACGTATTTATCCAAATGCTTTTTAAAGGTTGTTAATGTAACCGCCTCAACCACTTCCCCTGGCAGCTCATTCCATTTGCGTACCAGCCCCGTGTGTAAAAAGATTGTTCCTCAGGTTCCTTTGTATTCTTTCCCATCTGACCTTAAAATGATTCTCTCTAGTTTGTGATTTCCTAACCCTGGGGGAAAAAAACTGGGCACATTCACTCTATCCATGCCTGCCATGATCTTACTGACTTCAATATGATCCTCCCTCAGTCTCACACACACCTAAGTAAAAAGTCCTAGTTTGTCCAACCTCTCCCCAGTCCATTGAGTCCTTGGGCAATATTCTTATAATTTTTTTCTGCATTCTTTACAGTTTAATAGCACCCTTCCTATAGCAAAGTGAATAAAACTGAACGTAACGTTACCAATATGGCCTCAGCAACATCCTGTATAACTGCAACGTAACTCATTAATTTTGATACTCAGTGATATACACTGATTAAGGCCACTGTGCCAAAAGCTTTCTTCACTGCACTGTCCACCTTTGAATCAACTTCCAGCTGAATCCCAAGGTCCCTCTGTTCCAATACACCCCTTAGGTCCCACCCATTCATCATGAAATTCCAACCTTGATTTGACTATCTAAAATGCAAGAACTTGCACTGCTCAATATTAAAATCCATTTGCAAATTCTCAGCCGACTTCCCCAGCTGATCAAAGTACTGCTGTAATTTCTGAAATTTATGATAACCTTCCTCACTCTCCATGATGCCGCCTGTTTTAGTGTGGTCTTCAAACTTACAAGCCATGTCTGTACATTCTCATCAAAATCATAGTTATACGTAATATGCAGTGGTCCCAGCACCAACCCCTGAGGCATTCCACTTGTCACAGGCCTCCAGTCTGACGAGCATTCTTCCAGTATTACTCTGCCTCCTACCATCAAGCCAATTTGTACCTAAGTTGCCAGCTCCCCCTCAATTCTACGTGATCTAATCTTCCAAAACAGCGTATCATGTGGAACCTTACTGAAGGCCTTACTGAAATCCATATAGACTACGTATACCACCCAGACCTCCTCAACGTTGCTGTTCACTTCATCAAAGAACTCCAACACATTTACAAGTCACGATCTCCCATGCACAAAGCCGTGCTGAATTTGATGAAGGACTTTGGCCAAAGCATCGATTTTCCTGCTCCTCGGATGCTGCCTGACCTGCTGTGCTTTTCCAGAACAATTCTAAATTACTCCAAATCACCCCCTGTATTTCCAAACGCAGGTATATCCAATCTCTCTGAATCTTCTAAAGTCTCTAGACTTTAGATTTTAGGTTTACTGGTCTTTAGTTCCCAGGTTTATCATTGTAGCCTTTTTTGAATATGGGCTCAGCATACGCTATCCTCCAGTCGTCCAGGACCTCACTCGTTGGCCAGCAATGATTGAAAAGAGGCAATTTCTTCTCTGTCCACCTGTCCTCCTGCAGTGTTCCTGAGTGTATCTGGTCAGGACCAGGAGTTTTCAGAAATATTGCAAAGTCTGAAAAATATGTATATTTATTTCAGGTACAAACACGATGCGTGAGAAAGTGACTCAGTGATGGTTAACATAACAAATTATAAAATATATTAATCATAGGAAGTACCTTTAGAAGAATTCCAGATATTCTGGAAAGCTGAGAATTCTCAGAAATTAACGATCCGGAAAGGAAGGCCATGAAACTGATAAGGAACACAACGACTGCATCCGTCTATGATCTATATTTCAAAGGAAACAAAATAAAAGCAAGGTCAAATGTGGAAATTTGTAATCGGGAGAGGAGCGATCATAGTGGAGAACAGGGAAATGGTCAAGAAAAGAACCAGTTACCTTACATCTGTCATCATGGAGGAAGATCCAGAAAATCCCCCAGTAATACCAAGTGATCATATCGGACTTCTGCAGCTAAAAACATAGAGTCAATTCGTATCAGTAACAAGGTAGTACTTGAACATGGAGCTGGATTGAGCATTGCTAGGTCTGACGAAACAGATGTACTTCCTATCAAAATGTCAGACATAAATCACCAATAGTTGTGTTAATTGCACTGTCGATGACTTTGTTTTATTTTCCTGTATATTCAGCAGAGACCGGAAACTATTGTGGATAAACGCGATCCAAGCACTATCGATAAATGGAAGGGATCCAAACAGCCACAAAGGGAAACAGACATAGTGTAAAGAACTGCAGACGAACAAACTTGACATCTATAGGGAAACTTATAGAATCTATTACACAGGATGACACTTTTGATATATGGAAATTAGCAACAATGGAGAGAATCAGCATGCATTTCTGATAGAGAAATCATACTTGATAAACTTCAGAATTGTTTGAAGTTGTTTCTTACAGCACACATAATGGGGAACCAGTAGAAGTCGTATACACTGGATTTTCGGAATGGTTTCTATACGAACTCAATGAGTTCATAAATGCAATGAATGTGAAGGGAATTTGGAGGAATATATGTCAGTGGAAAGTTAAAGTTTTGCTTTGATGTAAAGACATGTTGAAGCAGTTTCACAGCGTGTTGGTGGGACTGTACCCGGAGTATTGTGTACAGTTTTGGTGACCGAATCCCAGAAAGAATATACTGATTACAGAGGAAGTGCAATGGAAATTCTCCAGATTAATCCCTCAGATGGTGAGATTGCCTGATGAGGAAACTCGGTCTGTGTTCTCTAGTGTTTCAAAGAATGAGAGGTGGGTCACAGTGAAATTGAGAAAATTCACAAAACATATGACAATTTGGAAATTAACAGAACACTTCCCTCGCTGCCTACTCCACACTGAAGGCAAATAATGGCAGGATCTGGGACAGGCCAGTTAAGGCTGCAATAAGGAGGAAATTCATCACTTCGAGGAGACTGACTAACACAGGGGCATGGAAACCTACTGGCAGGCAAGATTAGGGAGAATCTCCTGATATTCTCTAAGTGTGTCCAGCGGAACAGAATAACCAGGGAACAGGTAGGTCTCATTAGTGACTTGCCAAGTTGCATCCAAATCAACTTTAGTGTTAGGAGACAGAGGGTGGTGGAAGAAGGTTGTTTGTGTGATTGGAGGCTCATGTCTAATGGTGTACCACAGGGAACAGTGCTGTGTCTCTTATTAATTCTGATTCGGAGGTGTTGGTGTTGGACTGGGGTGGACAAAGCTAAAAATTGCATAGCACCAGGTTATAGTCCAAAAGGTTTAGTCAGCGACACTAGCTTTTGAGGCATTTCATCAAAGCGCACAATGATCTGGTGAAGAAGCAACGCTTCGAAAGCTCGTTATGGGAGCCACATTACAGGAAGGATGTGATTGCAATGGATGGGGTGCAGAGGAGATTCACCAGGATGTTCCCTGTGATGCAGCATATCAGCTATGGAGAGAGGCTAGATAAGCTCGGGTTGTTTACGTTGGGGCAGAGAAGGCTGAGGGGTCCATGAATCAGAAGGATAAGATTATGAGGGACACGGACAGGGTGGATAGACAGTAGCTGTTCCTTTTAGTCAAATGGCCCCACTTTTAAAGTGAAGGATTTGAGTTTTAGTGAGGATTGGAGGACTGTTTTTCACCCAGAGTGTGTTGGGGTCCGGATTGCACTTCTTGAGAGGGACGTTGTCATGGTAACCTCAAAACCTTTAGAAAATACTCAGTTGTGCATTAGATATGCCATTAGATTCATAGCTATGGGTCTTGTGTTGGAAAGTGGGCCTAATGTAGACCGTTTTGTACTTCTGATGGAACAGAAACTGTGCTTCTGTTATTGTATGGATGTGGGAGGTCATCACTGAGTGGCTTAAGATAGGAATTGATGGGTTTCTGAAGAATATCTATCGAAGTATCTAAGAGTGAACTTGTAATATGTTCCGAAAATATGTCAAAGTCAAAATTAAGAGAAAAAGTTTCAGTTTTCTTACAGTCTGATACCAGATAATTGAGGACAGGGAAATAGCAGAACTATGGATATAAATATTCAGATATGCCTTCACAGAAGAAAATAAAAACAAAGAAAACTTCCTAGAAATACTAGAGAACTTTAATCTGGTGAAAAAAAGGGAATAGCAACTAAATTAGCAACTAAACAATTTTCGAGAAAAATATTGGACTGAAATTAATGGGCATAGACAAAGTCAACAGAGATTTATTTTTTTAGATTAGATTAGACTTACAGTGTGGAAACAGGCCCTTCGGCCCAACAAGTCCACACCGACCCGCCGAAGCGAAACCCACCCATACCCCTACATTACCCCTTACCTAACACTACGGGCAATTTAGCATGGCCAATTCACCTGACCCGCACATCTTTGGACTGTGGGAGGAAACCGGAGCACCCGGAGGAAACCCACGCAGACACGGGGAGAACGTGCAAACTCCACACAGTCAGTCGCCTGAGTCGGGAATTGAACCCGGGTCTTCAGGCGCTGTGAGGCAGCAGTGCTAACCACTGTGCCACCGTGCCGCCCACAAAGGGGAATTATATTTGGGAAAGTGGCTTTTAGCAAAATTAGGGAGAAGATATCAATGCAATACGATTGGAATCTCAGCAAGATTTTTGATAAAGCCCCTAGTCTTTTGTGCAAATTCAAATTCTGTGGGACTGGGGCTAATATATGGTCATTATTTTAGAATGGGAGAGCTGGCAGAAAACAGTGAGTAAGAATAAAACCATGCTTTTTGTTAATGGAAGGCTTAGAGAATATAACAAGAATCGAGATTTGACATCCAGATATTCTCAATACACATCATGTCTTTGATTGAGGGGCTCAAATGCAATATTCCCAAGTCTGCCGACAGTACTAAACGATATCGGCTTGCTAGTGGATGAGGAGGATGCAAAAAAAACTACAAGGTGATTGAGACAAGTGGAGAGACTGGGCAAATACGTGGTCGATGGAGAGCAATGGGAGAGATGAGATGTTGTGCACTTTGATGGGAACAATAGAATGGAAGCCTATCATTTGCAAAGGGAGTGGTTGAAAAATGTTGATCTATAAAGAAACTTTAGCTGCATTTTTGTTTTATTTCTGCGCAGCCCTCCGAGTCCATGTCTGGCAGTGAATTCTGAAGTCAGAAGTCAATAATTAGAATGACATAGGACCGCTGACCAGAGTATATAGACCCAGCAAGTGAGGAGCTGTAACATTGAAAATGATCTGTATCTCCCTGTACACCAGTCAGTGAAAGTAATATTGCAGGAGTAGAAAGCAAGTAGGCAGATAAATGGTTTATTCACCTTCATTTCAAGGGGATTTGAATGGGGGAGTAAGGGTCATGCATTATTGTTCAGTTCCCAGTGTATGGCACGCCATGCTGGACAGGATGTTTGAGCACCTTTGACCTCTTTCTTTGGAAATTTTCCAAAAATAGAAATTGCTGAAGAAACTACTGAAAATATTGCAGCATCTTCTGGAGTGAATGCAGAGTTAAACTTTCAGGTTAAGTGACCCTTTACAAAGCTCCCGGTTTCTCAAACAATTTTTGTATTTTTATTTGCAGCATCCATAATTATTTGTTTAGTTGAAATTTTGTTCTGTGCCTATTCATTCTGGAGAAACTCAGCAGGTCTGTCAGCATCTGCAGAGACAGAGAAAAAGCGTTAGCATTTTAAGCCAAATGTGACACTTCTTCACTACTGAAAAGAATTTGAAAATGGGATTCTTAATCCCTTGTCAGATGTGGAGATTGGGTGACAGGGAAAAGAGGGTGTGGTAAAGATAAACGGGCTTTTAGCACAGGTGAACGAGTGGATGACGTAAAATGTGTTTAAATTAAGATGTGAATGGGGGGAAAGGGGTTCTCTCTATTGAGTGCAGGATAAAGAAGACACAACCAGACGTAGGAAGGCCAGGAGGGAGAATGCTGACTATGTGGCATTATCTAGATCTGGCCATAGATACGTTTTCACTGTCGAGATCATCGCCCCTGTTAGACAAAGGAATCAAGGTGCTTCACGTCTTATTGGCACTAGTAAGCATTTCATGTTGCCTTAGTGTTGTACTATGGAGAAAAACAAATCACCATACGAAGTTTGGGCTGAGTATTGTTTACCTGTCATGTTTAATATTGTTTCAAATTTGCAGTGCTTATCTTTAAATGCTTGTTCTTGAAGTTAGTATCAGATGGAGTGTGGGAGGTTGGGTGGTAAAATCATGAAATACATGGATAGGGTGAATAGCCAAGATCTTTCCAACGGCATGGGGGAGTTCAGCCATAGAAGGCATAGGTTAAAGGTGAAAGAGGAAAGATTTAAAAGGAACGCAGGGGCAACTTTTTTTCCACAGTGGTTGGTTGGGTATGGAATGAGCTGTCAGAGGAAGAGTGGTAGATGCCAGTACAGCTACAACATTTAAAACTCATTTGGACAAACATATGAATTGGACAGTTAGACGCATAAGGGCCAAATGAAAGAAGGTGGGACGAGCTGAATTTGGAAAACTCGGCCAGCATCTACATTTAGAAAAGCTTCATGCAGGGTCCAGGTGGTTTTATGAAAGGTAAATTATACTTTGACCTGTAAAATTATGCAACGTATTTCTGGAGAGGCCTGAGAATGTAACAAGGGGACTTGATACAGGGGATCTGGTAGACACTAGACTCTCCAGAGATTTTCCACAAGGTATTACAAAATAAAAGTTCTTACACAAGACAGAAGCTCGTAGGATGATGGATAATGCATTAATATGGGATGATGATTGGTTAGCACATAGAAATCAGAGAGTCAGGATTAATGAATCTTCATGATATAGTTGTATCTGTTGGAGTACCACAGCTATGAGTCCGATGGCATCAGTTCTTTACAATCTATACTGATAGACAGAAGGAGGGAGTTGAGTGCAACATTCATTCGAGTTTGTGAATGACACTGAGAATCAAAAAAACAGGCTGTTACTTAATGGAGAGGACTTCCAGTAAAGGAGCAGTAAAAAGGGATTGGAGTCTTCCAGTGTATGAAACATAAAGTCAGCATGCTGATGCAGCAAATAACTAGGTTGGTTCAAAAGAGGGGTTCCTGGTATGAAAGGTTTGTGTTATTGAGAATCTCTAAAATGGTGAGACGATTATTCATTGAGGTTTAAATGAATGAGGAGTGGTTCTGCTGAAAAATACAAGACACAGAGTGGGGTTGACGTGGTAGATGTTGAGAAGTTGTTACCAATCCTGGGTGGAGTCTCAAACTCGAGGACATAGATACCGAATATGGAACATCGATTTCAGTCTGAGTTGCAAAGTGATGTCTTCTCTCAGAAGGTAGTGAATGTCGGGAATTCCCTAACCCAGTGAGGTGTGGAGGGACGCAAAGAGTCAGCAAGAAAGTGGAGTCGAGCACTGGAGTAGATCAGCTATGTTCGTATCAAATGACAAGGCAAGCTTGAGGGGCCGAATAGCCTACTCTTGTTCCTACTTTTTAATTTCACATGTTATGCTTTTGCAAAGTAACTGGTTATTATCCCGGAAGGTATGTTGTGTAATACGACATTCGGGTGAGCGGAGGATTTGTTTGAATTAACCCTGAGTAGAGTATAGGGGCTATATTCACGGAAAAACTGGGTCTGTCATACGACCCACATCTGGAGCAGACGTTACAGAGAGGGGAAGCCTGGAAACAGGGATTGGGGGTGAGTGTCACTTCTTGACCCAGCCTCGATTTTCCAAGTCCATTTCCAAAACTGCACCTAACCATCGGAGTGGTCTCGATCTGCCGCTGTATAGCAGATCCGAAGGGCTGAGTGGAACATGAGAACATAGGACTGAGGTACACGAGGGGGCCATTCGGCCCTTTGACACTACTACACCAGTAAAGTATGCCATGACTCATCTCATTGTGGTCCCCGCTGCACTTTTCTCTCCATGCACCATTATCCCTGATTCACCTGTCTGCAGACAATCAGACAAAGCCAGCCTTTATATAATATAAAGATTCAGCCATCCCAAACTTCTGGGAAAGAGGATTCCCACGTGAATGAATTCCCACTTTGTGACTTTTTCCTTACTCCAGTTGTGACTGAGGATGGAGGGTGTCACTCTTTCCTTTTCTAGTCCCACTCGTCCACTGCTCACTACAAACTTTAAATGTAACCAGGTTGGTGATATGGCCGATGATAAAGGTCTCAGACTGGGTTAGGTTCAGTAAGAAGAACACGTCAGGCAGATATCTTTAGTCAGCCACAAGTTACTAACAGAACTAACAGAGGAATATGGTGGATCTGTGGGTAGCACTGCTGCCTTACATACCAAGGAGCTGGGTTCAATTCCAACCTCAGGCGACCCTCTATGTGGAGGTGGAACATTCTCCTTATGCCTGTGTGGGTTTCCTCCCAGTGCTCCAGTTTCCTGCCACAGTCCAAAGATGTGCAGTTTAAAGTGGATTGCTCATAGTGCCCAGGGATGCGGAGGTTAGGTGGGTAAGCTATGGGAAATGCAGGGTTACATCGATAAGATTGGTGGGCACGTCCAGGTGGGATACTGTTTGGTGGGTCAGAGTGGACTTAATGGACGAAATTTCCTGTCTCCACACTGAAGAGGTTCTGTGACAATGACAACAAATTTGGACGATACAAACACTCAGTGGGTATATACCTGATCCACTCTCCTCAAGGTCTCATAGGTATTTTTTTTCTCTCATTCCAAGAGTAACCTTTTAAAGCCTTTATAATATCAGCCGTTCACCCCAGGAATACGTTAAATGAAATATCTCTGAATTGCTTCCAATGTAATTATATCTTTTCTCAAATAAGGAGACACAAAAAAACTAATCCCACACTCAGATCATAATGTTTATAATTGTTTTCTCAAAGTGCTGTGCGTCTTTGGAACACTCTTTCCCACGGAGCAATGGAGGCAGAGATATTGGATTTTTTTTTTGAGGCACAGACGGAAGGTTCATAAATAACAACACAATCAAGGATTATCGAGGAATGGGCATCAATGTGCAGGGTGGGGGGAAATGTAAACAGTGGGATCAAATGACACGACTTCAGAACCTCCAGGAATATAATGCAAAATGAAATGATAATATCGATAAAATGTTAAGGGGGAACACAAAATGGCGGAGATCCAGAAGGTCTGCTTTGCTGGGCCCTGCATCAATACACGGGCAAAGTGGTTCTCTAATCCACCCATCCAAGCCGTTTATTTAAACTTCAACACTAAAACAGCGATAGAATCTTTACGAATCCCGTTTTGTCAAATGGAAATGACAAAACACGGGAAAGGATCGAGTAAGTCCCAACACGAGGTGCAACCGTCAAAAGCATTGAGCATGTCTGAGGCTGTAGCTGCAACCCCCTCTGCTCGTTCGATGGACCCAGTTATCTCACCAGGCCTTGGTCACTGAGCTCACCGAGTTATGTGAATGATTGAAGCCATGATTGAAGAACAGTTCAGCCGTGGCTAGAACCGCTCTTAGCCGTGCTCCAAAAACATGAGCAGCAACTTCACAGCCTTGGAAACAGAACAGACGATGTCAAGGGCCGAACTGCAGCGACAGAGACCGTGATGGATTCCTCTCGGGAGAGGATCCTCGCCCCTGAAACACAGGTCTGCACCTTAACTGAACAAGATGACGACCTCGAGAACAGGGGTAAGATGAAGAATATTCACCTTGTCGGTTTGCTGGAGCGGACAGAAGGTGGTCAGCTGGTGAGATTTTTCAAGAACTGGCTGCAGAGATTCCTTCACTTCGAAACTGAGGAGGGACGGGTGATGAGTGAGACAGTTCATCGGTTACGGCTCGGAAGTCAGACTCAGACCAACGCCTTCATCCTGTCATTACGCGATTACATAGTTATGGGGACAAACAAAGACTGGTGGAAACTTTCAGAACCCGGGGAAAGATCTGATGGGTTTAATTCACGAGAGCTCCAGGATTACGTTCTTTCAGGACATTTTAGCGGCGGTGATTCAGGAAAGAAAATCTTTTGATGAGATCAAGAGAAGAGTAAGGGAACTCTGGATTCAGTATTCCTTACGGTATCCAGCGGTGCCCTGCATTGATTTCAATGGATCCACGAACGCGTGTGACTCTCCAGAGAAAGCGAAAACTTTATGGACATTTTAATGCAAGCTGGATATTTAGATAATTATGTTTCTCCTAAAGAGATTTTGTTGGATTTTTCTGGTATTAACCAGTATTAAATTATAGCCGTGACTGGGTTGAGTACTCACTTTTAACTTCTTCATTTGTATTACTACTCTTTTTCTCTTTCTTTGCTTGTGTCTGGGGTGCAGCTCAAGCTGGAGGGTGTTACAAATGTAGTTGTGATAACTAAGTGCCTACTGAAGGGCAGTTCAAGCCCGATTTTTGTTGTTAATTGCCCAGGATTCCATATTGCTAGCGGGCACAAGATAAAGTTTTGAGATATGTAAGCGTCCTCAGTCGGCGGTAAATTCCCCAATCGAGTGTGATTGGCATTTTGGATTTTATTTCATTCTTTGTTTTTTTTTTATGTGTTCAGCTTTGGAAAGTTTTGAGAGATTTTTAGTTGTAGTAGTTTTAGGTGGTACAGTTTTTAGGCTCAATGAGTCTTTTTTTTTCATTAATCATCAGGGATGCGTAATTAAATGTGAAACTCTAGAGTTGAAATGTTGCTACAATGAGTTATGGATAATGATGTGCTTAAATGTTGTACCTGGAACATTAAGGGGAGCCATCTGCGAGTCAAGAGGAAAAATGTACTTTCTAGTATTCAAAAAGAGAGGGTGAATGTTGTCCAATTGCAGGAGATGCACCTTGATGGCAAGGAACATTTGACGTTAAAGCAGGGCGGTTTGATCGTTTTTTTTTCTCGGATTTTAATACAAGGAGTAGGGGAGAAGCCATCCTAGTGAAGAAGAATCTTCCATTTAAATTACTAGATTGCATTAGACACTCACGGGAGGATCATCATCCCCAAAGTCTTGAACGATGGGATGTAATACAGTATTTTGAATGTTTATTGCCCCACTCCGTGCACAATCTTAAAATCCTGGTAGATGCATTTTCCAAATTAAGTTATCTTGCATCATGGAACATAATTCTAGAAGGAGATTTCAACTGTCTTATGGACCCACGGTGGACAGAGTGTCCCCCGATACCCTCGTTATGATGTAAGCAATTAGTGGATTTGTGTGCAGAAGTAGAGCTGGTAGATGTCTGGAGGCAGATATACCTCACAAGTAGGGATTTTATTTTCTCCTTTAACCCGCAGAAATGGCACACGAGGGTTGATCTCTTCCCCATCCCTGCAACAATCATAGATTCGGTAGCATCCTACACAACTGGGAATATTATCCCAACATTCCTGCCCCAGAAGTAAGATAGAAATAACATAAGATTATGTTGTATGCAGATGAGGGTCTTATGTTTTTGTCAAATCCCACAGTTTCGGCAGCTCATGTGATGTAATGCATTAATTCGCTTATCACCTTTTCGGGCTATAAGATTAATTTTACAAAGTTTGTGTCCATCCCTATGGGAGGTCTCAGGGAAATACCTGATGTTGAAGGCAAATCCTGGTTTCCTTTTAAATGGTCACAGGGGGTGGTTTCCCTATTTCAGTATATCCATTACATCCGTCTTTGATCATTTATTTAACGTGAACTATGTCCATTTGTTTGACAAAATTAAACAAGACCTTCAAAGATGGGATGCACTTCCAATAGCCTGGCTAGGTCGGATAGCTGTTCTTCAAATGAATGTCCTTCCTTATTTGCTATACCCCATGTGAATGCTTCCTTTGATCTTTCCCAGACAGATATTTAGGAGATTTAATGGCTGGTTTAGCTTTTTTATTTGGCATCATAAGCGACTCTTTATCAAGCTAACCAAATTGCAATAACCCCACAGAGTGTGGGGAGTAGATTCCCAGATTAAAATCTATCAATTAAGCTCTTTATTATCCTATGTTAGTATCTGAACCACTGAGGACTCAGCGTCACTATGGTTAGATATTGAACCCTCTCAGAGAAAGTGAACCCTTATTAGTCTGTTTTTCTTAGAAAAAATGACATTGTGGAGTATTCTCATAACCCAATAATTTTCAATACTGTTAAAACATGAATGACAATGCGTCAGATCGAGGGCAATACAGCCAAAACCATGTTTCTTACCCCTACAATTGGTATAACGAGTTGTCAACCGGGGATAATGGATTCCATGTTTAAACTGTGGGAAGCCAGGGGTGTAACTTGCTTGAATGATTTAGAATTAATAGAATTCCTACAGTGTGGAAACAAGCCCTTGGGCCCAACAAGTCGACTTCAACCCACCCAGACCCATTCCCCTACCATCCTATATTTACCCTGACTAATGCTCCAACCTACATATCCCAGAACACTATGGGTGATTTATCAATCGCCAAGTCATCTAACCTGCACATCTTTGGATCCTGGTGCTGTGAGGCTGCAGTGCTAAATACTGAGCCACCACATGTTATTTGAGGGAGAACGAATGACATCATTTGATCAAATAATTCGTAAGTATGGACTACCTACTGAAGATGTCTTCTGTTTTTTTTCCGGATCAGAGATATGATTTTTTAAAAATGCAGCTTTAACAAATTCTTACAGATGTGATAGAGAGAAGTGGGTGCTTATTGCTTAGAATACACTCTCTGCCAGTACCCTTTATCACTAGTTGGAGTGTGTCCCCTCAGATGAGACTGTGCAGCTTTGTGATGCCTGCGAGAGAGTGTTGGGGGTTCAGAACACCTCGGAGAGATGGGACGATATTTGTGAAAATGCTCAAAGGATTTTGATCTGTAATAGGACCCATTCCATGCAGTTGAAAATTCTATCTGACCCCAGATTGTCTCTCAAAATGCGAAGTGGGATTATCTTCAGCATGTCGTAAATGCAGAATGACTACAGGCACTCTTATTCATTGCTTATTGTCCTGGCTTCATATAAATTGGAGCACTGTGGTAGCTGTGATAGAGTAGGTATTGGGAACTGAATTGGAGATGGACCTAGTTTTTCTTTTCCTGGGCCTGCTCATGGTCCCTTACACAGATGCACATGAGGAAAAAAAAATATCCTTATTTTCTGTGCTAGGAAACATGTTCTGTTTGTGTGGGATGTCTGCAAACCCCGGGTCTGTTGTGTCGTCGTAAGTTCTTCATGGAGAATATCCCTTTGGACTTTCTCACCAGTATGGTGCATCAAAAAACAGAGATTTATATAAGACATGGCAACCCATTTTGGATTACCACAATGCAGGTTTATCTGTCACATTAAGAAGGGCTTTTATATAGCCACGATGATATTGTCTAATGAATCTAATATCCAGCAAGGAATAATTATGAACATAAAAATGCGTATAAGAACGAGAGTTATTGTATTGTTATGCTGAGCTGTACTATTTATTCATTATTTATTGTTTATGTTTGTTTTTCTTCTGTCCATTTAGTGTTTTTTACTTGTTTTGTATGTTCATGTACATGCGTTTAATTTTGTTCAGTTATTTGAGTTGTGTTGTTATTGGGTTATTATAATATTAAAAATCTCTTTTCAATAGAATTACATTTTTAAGAAATTAAAGTGGTAACATTGATAGAATAGAGTCCCAAAGAACTCTCATTAGAGAGACCATGTCTAGGTGACATCCTCAGTGCTTGGGAGCCTCATGTGAAGCACTTCTGTGATGTTTCCTCCAGCATTTATAGTAGTTTGTATCTGCCGCTCCCAGTTGTCAGTTCCAGCTGTCCGCTGAAACATCTGCAACACAAATTCCCAGCTCGGTGAACAAAACCACAACAACGAACACCCGAGCTACAAATCTTCTCACGAACTATATACACTTCTATAAGAAGCCCTTCAGTTTCCTAGGCTGTAAAGAAATAAGTTCTAGAGCAAGGTGAACAAAACTGAACACCATACTCCATTTGCAGCCTTACCAATATCCTGTATAATTGCAACATAACATCCCAACTTCTATACTCAATGCCCTGATGAAGGCCAGTGTGCCAACAGCCTTCTTCACTGACCTGTGTATCTGTGATTCAAATTTCAGATAACCGTGCACCTGATCTCTAATGTCCTATATTCCACTACCCTCCTTAAGGCCCTCTCATTCATCATTCAACTCCTACCTGGATTTGACTTTCCAAAATGCATGACGTCACCCTTATCTATGTTACACTCCATGTGCTATTTCTCAGCCCACTCCTGCTTCCGATCAAGGTATTGCTGCAATTTCTGGTAATGTTCCTCATTGGATCACTCCTATTTTAGTGTCATCTGCAAACTTACTAACCTTGCATGGTGCACCATCGTCCAGATCATTGATATAGATAACAAACAGCAATGGGCCCAGCACCGACCCCTGAGGCACTCCACTAGTAACAGGTCTCCAGTCCGACAAGCATACCTCTACCATAGCCATTTGCTTCATAACGTCAAGCTAATTGTGTCGCCAATTTACCAGTTTACATTGGAGTCCATGCAATCTAACCTTCCAGAGCGGCCTACCATGTGGAACCTTATCAAAGGCCTTACTGAAATCCGTATAGACTATGTCCACCACCCTGCTCTTGATAACCTTTCTGGTCACTTCCTCAAAAAAACTCGAACAACATGTGTAAGGCATGATCTGCCACGCACAAAGCTATGCTGACTGCTCCAAGTCAAACTCTGTCTTTCCAAATGCATGCATACCTTATCTCTCAGAACCTTCTCAAGTGGTTTACTGAAAACAGATGTGAAGCTTACCGGTGCATACTTCCCAGGTTTTTCTTTGCAGCCCTTCTTGAATTAGGGCACAGCATTTGCTATTGCCCAGTCTTCCAGGACCTTGGCCCTGAGTTGTCTTCTCTCGCCTCTTGCAGTGCTCTTCAATATATATGCTCAGGACCAAGAGATTTATCTGAATTTATGCATTCTAAAATGTCCAACAGCACCTCTACTATGATATTAACGGTACCAAGATATGACAACTAACTTCCCTTCCACCCGCCCCTTCACCCCCCCCCCCCCCCCCCCCCCACCGCAAAGATCAAAGATCTTCATGTCTTTCTTCGTGGTAAACACAGAGGGGAAGTGAGGACCTCGCCCATCCGTTGTGGTTTTACACATGAATGCCCACTTTGGATTTTAAGACGTCCTATTTTCTCTCTAGTCATTCTTTTTCTCTCCAGAGATTCCATTGATTCCAGCTACCTGAACCTGAGCCCTCCTTTTTGCTCCTGCAAGTCTCCCCAGCCTCCCTGCATATTTGTTTCTCTAATTTCAATTGATTATTTGGAGGCTTATAGTGCAACCACTATTACATCACCAACTCCCTCTTACTTCTTTGCACCATCCACAAAACCTCACTCAACATTATCTCAGTTATTTCATCTTTAAATACTGGAGTGGTATGCGCCTGAATCGGAACTATTGGTATTGAAACTGTTTCAATTTACATCTCTCACTTTCAGTGATTTTCACACCCACAGCACCCCTCGTCAAGGCGCAATGGAGATATAAAGCTGTGAATGAATGGGAGCTACACATCCTGTCACTGCCAGCATTAGCTGCAAGTTTCCCCACACTGGGCAGTGATCTAACACAGTGTTACCGAACAATGCAACAGTCTGGGTTTATATATGGATGAACCAGTGTGGTCTGCACAGCTCCCCATGCTGGACATTTAGCCCAGGATTATAGATCAAGCATTGGTGTGGGTTGCACAGAATTCCACTCTGGACATTCCTGGGTTGCTTTCAGCAGTACGCTAGCTGGATCTATACAGTGCTCCATCCTGAACGTACAATGGATGGGTTGGTTATGTGAGTTGGATTGCGAATGTGAGAAAACTAAACATCTGGCAATGCCTTTATTTTGTGTATTCATTCTTGTGACTGGACCCTTCAAATCCTGACTCATCTGATTAGACCTGACCCTCTGGATGAGTGATGGTGACTGTTGTTACGGCATCTGTGTCTGCAACATGACCAACAAAAGGAGCAGAGGCTGCGGGGGGGGGGGCGTCTCCGTAAAATGGAATGAGTGAATCACTATCAGATCAGCCGTGCTCTGAGTGAATGGTGGGGCAGGATTGTGTGGACGACGAATGCAACTTATTCATCTATTTCTCTTTGTAACAGGCAAACTCCTCCCCCTCCCCCGCCAGGGCTCAAAGCTGGTGGGGAGTGAGTCAACTCCTGCTGTTCCTGAGTAGCAGGACCCTGGGGCCTCACAAGACTCCAGATTTCCCAGTGCCAGTCTCGAGCAGTTGAGTGACTCCCTCCTGTTCCTGTGTCCCAGTCTCGAGCAGGTGAGTGACTCCCTCCTGTTCCTGTGTCCCAGTCTCGAGCAGTTGAGTTACTTCCTCCTGTTCCTGTGTCCCAGTCTCAAGCAGTTGAGTTACTTCCTCCTGTTCCTGTGTCCCAGTCTCGAGCTGTTGAGTGACTGCCTCCTGTTCCTGTGTCCCAGTCTCGAGAGTTTGAATGGCTGTCTCCTGTTCCTGTGTCCCAGTCTCGAGGTGTTGCTTGACTGCCTCCAGTTCCAAGTCTTGAGCAACTGAGTGATGCCTCCTGATCCCAAGTTTGTGAAAATCGATGTCCTCCAGTTAATACTGACTACCAGGCTCCAATCTCTCTGTGCTCACCTGCTGCTCCTGTGGAATGGAATTGAGGGACTGAATGGCCTCTTCACATTCCTTACAGCTTCTCTTGACTAAAAGTCTTTCTCCTGTTTCTGTAAAACACCATCAAAATTTGAATGATGTATTTTTGTATTCGACTCTCAGTAATTGAGCAAACAAGCTGACTGACAGAATTCAGAAGCTGAATAGCCTCTTCCTGTTCCTGTGTTATACACTCAAGAGGCAACAGAGTCTCAGTGATGTACAGGACGGAAAAAGACCCTTCGATCCAGTCGTCCATTCTGACCAAATATCCTAAAAATAATCTCGTCCCCCTTGCCAGCACTTGGCCCATTTCCCACTAAACCCATCCCATACACGGACCCATTCAAATGCCTTTTAAATGGTGTGACTGTGCCTGCCTGCACCACCTCCTTTGGGTGCTCAGTCCATAAACACTGCAGTCTCTCTTTGAAAGTGACTCGCCTATCCTGGGGTGACTGTTTACCTTAACTATGCCCCTTGTGATTTTATAAACCTCTTTAAGGTCACCCCTCAGCCTCAACACTTGAAAATACTCACAGCCTATTCAAACTCTCCCTGTAACTCTAACCCTCCACCACCTGCAATATTCTTTTAAATCTCTTCTATACCCTTTCAAGTTTGACAACATCTTTCCGACAGCAGAGAGACCAGAATTAAAGGCAATATTACAAAAGTAGCCAAACCAATGTCCTTTACAGATTTTGTCATGCAAACACTGAGACTCAAAGCACGCACCAATTACGGGAAGATCACTTAGTGTCTTCTTCACTGCGCTGTCTACCTGTGATGGCACTTTCAAGGAACGGAGAACCTGCACCACCAGGTGACACAGTAGCTCAGTGGCTTGCATTGCTACCTCAGAGCACAGCGATCTGGGTTTAATTCTATCCTTGAATGACTGCCTGTGTGGGGTTTGCACATTCTCCCCATGTCTGCGTGCGTTTCCTCCGGGTGCTACGTTTTCCTGCCATAGTACAAAGATATACCGGCAAGTGTAGATTGGCCATGCTAAATTGCCAAAAGTACCCAGGGATGTGTGGGCGAGGTGGATTAGCCATGGGAAATGCAGGCTCAGCGGGACAGGGTAGGGGTTTCTCCAGTAGGATACTGTTTAGAGGGTCGGTGTGGCCTCGATGGGCCGAAAAGCCTGTTTCGTCACTGGAGGAATTCTATAATTTCAATGGAGTTCTCTTTGAGTGGCAACTTTCGACAGAACCCGACCGACATATTTTGCCTTGATTTGTCTTGCCAAAATGCAACACCTCGTATTTATCTAAATTTAACTCCATCCCCCACCTCTCAGCTCACCTAATCAACTTTCTCCTTTGTTCGGAGATATCATTTTTCACTGTCGACTACACCACCAAATTTGGTATTATCTACAAACTTACTGACCATACTTCATATACTCAAATGCAAATGATTTGTATAAGTGTCAAGAGGCAGTGGACTCACTATTGACCTTTGTGGCACGCCACTGGTCACAGGTCTCCAAGTTTAATGAACAAATATCCAGTGTTACGCCCTGTCTCCAATATTCAAGAAAATGTTGGATCTAAATGGCGACCTCTCCCTGGATCCCAGGCAGTCTGACCTTGCTAACCAGTCTACCATGTAGAACATTTTGGTTTTCTTACTGAATTCCATAAAGACAACATCCACTGTGCTACCCTCATCAATCATCTTCATCACTTCCTCAAAAAATTCCACCGAGTCAGTGAGACATGATCTCCAATGTTCAAAGCCCTCTTCAGTCCTTGTCTTTCCAAATGCATATACATCCTTTCCTCAAAACCCCCTCCAACAATTTAGTCACTATTGACGTCAGGCTGGCCAGTCTATAGTTATCTGGTTTTTCCTTCCTTTATTAAATGATGACACTATGTTAGCAGCCCTCCAGTACTATGGCACCTCACCTGTGGAAATCAATGATACAAATATATCACCAAAATGCAGAGCAATCTCTTTCGTAGCTTGCCACAAACGTCTGGGATACTACTGATCAGGTCCCAGGGATTTGTTCACCTTTATGTGTTTTACAATGTCCAACACCTCCTTGTAATATAGACACTTTTCAAGATATCACTATACATTCTTCATTCTCTCGCTCTTGTAACTCCCTCCACATTAAATACTGAGGAGAAATACTCGTTTCATATCCCTCCCACCTCTTGTGGTTCCACATATAGGTAGCCTTACTGATCTTAAAGGTGCCCTATTCTTTCCCTAGTTAATCTTTTGCCATTAAAAGATTTGTAGAATTTCTTTAATACCTTGTTAACCCTATTTCTAAAGCCAACTTGTGTTCACATTTTTCTGGTCCGATTTCCCCGTTGACTATACACTTACTGCCCTTAAAATCCTCTGGAGATCCACTTAATTTCAGCTCTGTTTACCTGACATATGCCTCTTCCTTACCTTGACCAAAGCATCAATATATCTAGCTATCCAGCACTCCCTGCACCCACCAGCCTTGCCCATCTCACTAATAGGAACACGTTGGCTCTGGACTCTCTGATACCAAGTTTTAATCGCCTTGCATTTTCCAACCATCCCTTTACCTGTGAATAGGGAATTGCAATCAGCCTTTCAAAGGTCTCACCTAACACTTTCAAAATTGGTCTTGTTCAAAGTTTGAACTTTATTGTCTACATCAGGTCTTTCCTATTCTTTAAATAGTTTAAACGTAATATTTATGCGTAACAGATTTGAAATGTTAAATAAACACTTATTGCCCCTCTGTAACAGGATCGAGAGACTGCATGGGACCCTCCTGTCCCTTTATAACAGCCACGAGACATTAAATGACACATCAACCCCTGGTTTAAAAGCAGCCAGTAAACTGTACCTGATGGAGGCCCATCCCTTCTCAGTTACAGAAATAATGAACTCCAGGTGCCCTCTCAGTGACACCTCATACAGCTGCAGCGACAAATCCTTTAATTTTTGAATGATTTTGTTGGCAAAGTGTGCTAATATTCCAGAGTTCCTCCTTTTCAAGTCACAACAGGATAATATGGACTGAATGGCCTTCTCCTATCCTTCTGTAAGAGGCCCATAGGGACAGAATTGCTTCGGCCTGTTGCTGAGCAGCAGTCTCAGTGCTCTGTCTCAAGGTTATAAAAGGATTTGAAAACAGGGCACTTAAAATCCGGTGTAGCCTCACACTGGTCAATAAGTATCATACTGTAGGTTAAGGTATCTAGAAACTTGCCCACCCCACGTTTTTTTTAATGTAGCCGATGTGTTATTTTATGACTGCTTCCTTTCATAAACAGAGTGAAACACATATAGACCCCTGCAGTGTTCTGTTAATAATCTCGTATGCAAGGAAAAAGAAATAAAAATTGAAAGATTTATGGTCCATCTCTCAGCAACCCTCAACCATTCCTTCCAAAACCGGTAAATGTTCCCTTTTATAGTGATATGAAAAGTGATATATGGAACTGGTTAACTGATCCTATTTGTTCAGTGACTGTGATTAATGCCAATCTCCATGGATTCTAATTATCCCAATGGAGGGTTTCCATCTTTTAATAATAATTGGGCGCCTTTTATTGTGTTATCCCATAACATGAGCGGGATCATCACCGACAGCACTAACAGGGATCAGCAAATCCAGACAGAAGGGGAGGAGAGATCAGAATCTGAGAACATTAGACTGGAATTTTCCAGCAATGGATCAGAATATGCGATCATTAGACTGGAATGTTCCAAACATGGATCAGAATCTGAGAACATTAGACTGGAATTTTCCAACCATAGACGGGAGTTTATCCGATTATATTCGGTATCTTTCTACATATTATTGGTCGCCATTATCATAGCGGATCTATTACACTCTTCGCATTAATCAATATTTTTATTATCCTTTCCTGGCTGTTGTTGGTGTTCCTGGTAAGTGTCACTGTCCTTTTTTTTCTATAAACTAGTTATGACTGTATTATTGTTCTTTCATATAGTCTACACTTCTTGTCACTATTATTGTTCCTGCTGAAACTCTGAATCCAGATATTCACTCTACAGACCACTACTAACTACATCAATGAAGGTGTTCAATTACTGCCTCTCTGCTCTGGCAATGTTACTCATGGGTCTCTATGTTGACCTACTCAGTTTCAGCTGCGAACTACAATTTATTGTATCTTTGCCTTTGTTATTTAAATATTAAGAGCATGGAGGTCACTGTCTACTGTTCTGGTTACAAACTCCACTTCCTTCCAGTGTTTCCAACCCATACCTGGCCAATATCTGCGGCTGAAGCAGACAAGTCACAACTGTGGGAGATCCCTTTGATCATGAGCTGATTCCTGACACCATGCACTGTCCATTTCTAACTTGAAATACTCACCACTCCACAATGTATCTCATTGGCTTATTCCATCTCCTGTTTGAACTTTGAGTTATAAAATACAGTCTTAATGAAGTTAATAATCTGCTGCTGACGCTCCTGGCTTCAAACCTGTTGAAGCAAATCTGATTTGAACACACACCAACCTCCCATCTGTCATTCATGTGCACGCGGATATATATTGCTATTTTCATGGCAATGCCTTCATTTGAACATTTTCAAACACGTTACCTCATCTGTCCATGGAAATTCTCTCGTTCTCTCTCTGTCGATTATCCAAAAGCCTGCCAGTTGTTTGTAATTAAAATAGTTTCCTCCATGTACGAGCCTTCTCAATGAGTTTCTCATTCAACCATGCCAATCACGCACACACTTGCACTCTCATTGGAAACAGTAATCTGATGTGAGTATAGTTAGCATATGGTCTCCATACTGAGCAGATAGTGCAGTTTACTGAGCAACACACTAGCATAGTCTGCACATCCCTCCAAGCTGGGCTGTCATCTTTTCCCAGTTTATGTTGTTTGTGGTGTTCTGTGAAGCAAATTCAGAATTTAATATAAAAAAACAATTTAGCTGATCTGACAACGCCTTTATTCAATGTTCTCATTCTTGTAATTTTACTCTTGAAGATCTCACTTCTCCAGTTAGTCCCACTGCTGTCTTTTTCCCCATATTTCCACAACCTCCTTCCAGTTAATTAACTGTCTGTTTCCGTCTTTACTGTGAATCTCTGTCCCTCTGTATCTTTCCCTGGCCTTGGGTTTTGGCTATATTTTGTAGCTCAGAAGCAATGGAAAGGTGTGTGTCAGGCTGTTTTTCACTTCCCGGTATGTCCCATGTGATGGCCCATGGACAGGCGTGTTTCAGAAGTTATGCGACACATCCTTGTAACTTGGAGGGTACCTGTGTTTGCCCACTCAGATGACCTTGGGATCAGTAACACGGGGAAGCCCACTGAGTAAAGGACCAGACATCTAAATTGTCTGACAATGCTGTCACTTTTTTTAAAAAAAAGGTTATTTTATTTTTTGTAACAAGAGATCTTAAAGTCCAAGCTGCCTACTGTAAACATCTCAAGTAAATAACTTCTAGGTTTTTTGGGTTTTTAATAAATAGTAGTAACAATAACCAGCTCACATAGACCAGGCTTTCTAGTTTTTTCCTTTTAGCTGTAAGTCACCAGGAGCTTGGGTCCCAGAAGTGTTGGAAGTTTTAGTAAATTATCCCTAACTGCTATTCTCTCTGAGCTTCACTCCTGGATTGGAGAACTGCATGTGGGAATGCTCCTTGTTACCATGGGGTGTGTTTAGGTGATGTTAGTATATTGGAACAGTTCATTTGTAGAAGGCTTTGTATCCATTGTTCGGTTAAGGTTTCCAATAGTTAAGTTATTCTCAAATCCTCTTCATTTTGTATGGATTTTCATTAGAGTGTTTAAATATATTGTGTTTTAGTTAATGGTGAGTGGTTTGGCTAGTAGCATCATATCTGGAAATCCCACTTCGCATCTTTCTTTAAAATAAGAAAATGTTGGCATTCAAGCGACTTTCTTGAAATAGTTTGAGGCAGTCTGGTTGGTCTATAGCAAACTGGGGTTTCTTGTCTGGTTCTAAATCGATAATGCCAAATTGGGTTTACAATTACAATCCCTACAATGTGCAAACAGGCCATTTGACTCAACAAGTCCACCCTGACCCTCCGAGGAGTGACCTACCCAGAAACATTCTTTTACCCTATTATTACACATTTTCTCCAACTAAGACATCTAACCCACACATCCCTGAAAACCACAAACAATTTAGCATGGCCAATTCACCTGATATGCACATCTTTAGATTGGGGGAGGAAACCAGACCATCCAGAATACTCTCATGCAGACACTGAAGAGAATGCAATGGAGACTAGTGGGTTCAAAAGACACGTATGGTAGTTGTTGCGGATGTTGAATTCTGTTGGTTTAAAGATTCTTCCAGTCACTGAGAGTTCTCTGGGTGTGGAAGAAGTGAAGTTGGGGGTTTTACAAAAGGTAATGAAGGCAAAGCTGGAGGAATTGACAGACAAGCTGGAGTTGGGGTTGTGTTTGTCTGTGAGAAAATGAGAGATAATTACAGCTATAGCTCGGCAATTACATTTGGTGGAACCGCCATCAAACTCTTTGGAAATGGCTCGAATTCAATTTGAAATGAGGCGCCTTGAACATGAGAAGGAATTCAAACCATTTAAATTAAAATGAGAAGTAGAAATAAAAGAAAAGGAAATGGAGAAGAAAGAGAGAAAGAGAGAGAAGAAAACCAGAGAGTTTCAACTTCAAAAGTTAACAATTAGAGAGGAAAGTTGACATAGAAGGTGGAGATGAAGGCAGATGGTAGGTTGGATGAGGAGGATAGTAAGGATGAGCAACCCTTTAGTAGCCAAAAGCCTGAGTGGGTTCTGTTTAATATGCCCAGGCATTGTCTAAATTTGTTGAGAAGGATGGGGAAGACTTTTTAATTTCATTTGAGAAAGTGGCTAAATAAATGCAGTGGTCAGTGACCATGTGGATTTAGTTGATCCACACAGAGCTGGTAGGTATTTGCATCCCGATCAGTGGAGGTATCTGGCCAGTATGAGGAGGTGAAGAAAGCCATCTGAAGGGCATATGAACTTGGGCCAGAAGCTACAGACAGCGTTTCTGGAATGTAAAAAAAAAACTCCCTCGTTAAGCATACATTGAATTTGAAAGAATCAAACAAAGTAATTTTGAAAGGTGGGTATTGGTATTAAAAACAGAGCAAAGGCTATGGCACTCTTAGAGAGATTCTTATTTTGGAGAAGTTCAGCAATTCACTTACTGCAGTCGTGAGAACTCATGTGGAAGAACAGAGAGTTACAACGGCAAGATGAGAAGCTGAAATGGCTGATGATGATTGGGTTCAGAAATCAAAGTTTGGATTCTGTGAGAGATTGAGAAGAATGTGTGAGATCTTCTTAAAACATATACCTGTGAAAGTAAGGTTTACCGGCATAGGCCAGGAGTAGCAGGTAAAGAGGTTATAGCATTAAGAGGTACAGAAGTATGTAATTCTTTTATGCTGCGACATGAGGAGTTAGGTCATTCAGAGGGACTATTGGAGAGATGAGGAGTGCTCCATTATGTAATGTGTGGTTGGAGTGTCCAGTGGAAACATCAACAGATTTATTCCACAATGGGGAAGGAGGCCTTGAGCTTGATGTTGGCGTTCCAACATTTCAGCATTTAAATTGCGAATAACATACATGAGACAAATCTTTACCACTGATTGTGACCCCTTAAAACCTTGGGGGCATTCAGGTGAAAAAATACCAGTCTGTTTCAATTGAGCTTATTATTGTTGCCATTCAATTTGACATTATACAGGTGACAGGGCGAGAAAACTAAGTTTTGACACATTCTGGAGACGTGGATGAAGAAAGACAAAGGCATTTTGTGGCAGGAGTAAAATGATTGAAATCGAATCTCGTTGTGAACATTTATATGCTCAGAGTCTCTCTCTCTCTCTCTCTCTCTTTCTCTCTCTCTCTCTCTCTCTCTCTCTCTATATATATATATATGCATTGCAGTCATAGAATCACAGAGTCATGACATGTAAAGCATGGAAGCAGACACTTCTGTCCAACCCGTCCATGCCCCCAGATATTCCAATCCAATCTCGTCCCACCTGCCAGCACCCAGCCCATATCCCTCCAAACCCTTCCTATTCATATACCCATCCAAATGCCTCTTAAATTGCATCAGCCTCCACCAAATCCTCTGGCAGCTCATTTCATACATGTATCACCCTCTGCATGAAAAAGGTTGCTCCTTAGGTCTCTTTGATATCTTTCCCCTCTCACCCTAAACCTATGCCCTCTAGTTCTGGACTCCCAACCCCAGGGAAAGACTTTGCCTATTTATCCTATCCATGCCCCTCATAATTTAGTGAACATTTATAAGGTCACCCCTCAGCCTCCTACTCTCCAGGGAAATTAGCCCCAGCCTGTTCAGCATCTCCCTATAGCTCAAATCCTCTAGTCCTGACAACATTCTTGTAAATCTTTTCTAAACCTTTTCAAGTTTCACAACATCTTTTCGATAGGAAGGAGACCAGAATTGCATGCAATATTCCAACAGTGGCCTTACCAATGTCCTGTCCAGCCGCAATATGACATCCCAACTCCTGTACTCAAAACTATGACCAATAAGGGAAAGCATACCAAACACCTTTTTCACTATCCTTTCTATCTGCTACTAATAGAGGAAGATTAGGAGATCTAAAATGAATCCATCTTTGTATATTGACAGATCATTTTATTAAAGGTGGAGTTGTGAGGATACTATCACTATAAAAAGGTTATTTTCTCTTGCTTTTTTTAAGAGAGGTTTCAAAGGCAGAGGTGCGGAACTGCTGTCTGAAAACAGTTTAAGTAGAAAACTGAGGAGGCCTTTAGGTTTCATTTAAACGGTGATAACAATGGAAGGGCAGTGGCCAGCTCTCCCAGACCACGGTTTCTCGTTTTGTTTTTAGCTGCAGCATTCAGAAGCTGTTGGAGATCCCAGCAGGATTAGAAGTTTCCATACATGATCCCTAGCTGCCTTTCTCTCTGAGATGGTTGTCGATGTTGATTTCTCCTGGATCAAAAAACTGCATGTAAGAATCTGTATTTGAATTGATCTTTGTGCCAAGCAGTGTATACCAAGAAGGTACGGTATCTATTGTTTGTGTAACTGTTCCAACATATAAGCTATCCCAAAATTTTCTTTTCTTTGATTGTATTTTAACTGAAGCATTTGAATAGATTATATTTGGCTTAATGTCGCGTGGTTTGACCAGTCACAACATATCTGGAATGCACACTTCACATCTATATTCAAAATAAGGAAAGGTTTGGGTCTAAGCGGCCTTCTTAAAATATTTTGCGGGGATCTGGTCTGATCCACAACACTTGTAGCCGAGGGGTTTCTGACTGACTCCTGTAATTGAAAAGTTAGTGGAGTTGCTGGGGATGGTTTGCTGGGGCTTGTGCTGTGAGCTACCTCAGACATTCAGTGAGACC
This sequence comes from Hemiscyllium ocellatum, assembly GCF_020745735.1. Lineage (NCBI taxonomy): Eukaryota > Metazoa > Chordata > Chondrichthyes > Orectolobiformes > Hemiscylliidae > Hemiscyllium > Hemiscyllium ocellatum. The sequence goes on from NC_083420.1 coordinate 63,139,093, forward strand.
GGAGGATTTGGTGACCCAACTTTGGATGGAGCATGGGGACTATAGTAACAGCATCTGGGTCTGTAACATGAATACCAAATGGAACAGAGGCTGCAGACAGGGGAAGCTCTGAAACCACGGAGTGAGTGTGTGTAGGGAAAGGGATCTGCTGTACCACCCTGGGTTTTCTAGGAACAGCTTCCCAAGTTACACTTAACCCAGGAGCAGAGTTTGAGAGGATCTGGACTGAACAAGGAGCTGGTCACAGAGCGGTGTCACCTTCTTCAACACGACCTGCAGCTTCACTCTAGGGTGAAGACGGTGCTGCCGGTGGCTATTAGGGTCGCAGTTTCATTCAGCTTCTGTGATCCGAAACTTTCCAGGCCGGAGTCGGTGACAGCTCCATCATCTCCCAGTATCTCAACATCAATGTCACCATTCAGTGATGGAGGATGTATACGGTGGATGAGGTCAATACATGACTTATAGAACATAGAACATAGAAGGATACAGCGCAGTACAGGCCCTTCGGCCCTCGATGTTGCGCCGACCGAATCCTACCTAACCTATACTAGCCCAATAACTTCCAAATGCCTATCCAATGCCCGCTTAAATGACCATAAAGAAGGAGAGTTCACCACTGATACGGGCAGGGCATTCCATGAACTCACAACCCGCTGTGTGAAGAATCTACCCCTAACATCTGTCCTATACCTACCACCCCTTAATTTAAAGCTATGTCCCCTAGTAACACCTGACTCCATTAGCGGTAAAAGGTTCTTAGTATCTACCCTATCTAAACCCCTAATCATCTTATACACTTCTATCAGATCTCCCCTAAACCTTCTCTTCTCCAATGAGAACAGCCCCAAGCGCCTCAGCCTTTCCTCATAAGATTTTCCTACCATTCCAGGCAACATCCTGGTAAACCTCCTCTGCACTCGTTCTAAAGCTTCCACATCCTTCCTATAGTATGGCGACCAAAACTGCACACAATACTCCAGATGAGGCCTCACCAGAGTCTTATACAACTGCAACATGACCTCAGGACTCCGGAACTCAATTCCTCTGCCAATAAAGCCCAGTACACCATATGCCTTCCTCACAGCACTATTTACCTGGGTGGCAACTTTCAGAGATCTGTGTACATGGACACCAAGATCCCTCTGCTCATCCACACTACCAAGTAGCCTACCATTAGCCCAGTAATCCATCATCTTGTTATTCCTACCAAAGTGAACGACTTCGCACTTAGCTACATTGAATTCCATTTGCCACATTTCCGCCCAGCTCTGCAACTTATCTATATCCCGCTGTAACCTACCACTTCCTTCCTCACTATCCACAACTCCACCGACTTTCGTGTCATCCGCAAACTTGCTTACCCAGCTTTCAAGTCCTTCCTCTAGATCATTTATAAAGATAACAAAAAGCAATGGTCCCAAAACAGATCCTTGTGGTACACCGCTAGTAACTGCGCCCCAAGATGAACATAATCCATCAACTACTACCCTCTGTCTCCTTCCAGCCAGCCAATTCCTAATCCAAACCTCTAATGTATCCTCAATGCCGTACCTCCGAAGTTTTAGCATTAGCCTACCATGGGGAACCTTATCGAACGCCTTACTAAAATCCATATACACAACATCTACTGCTTTACCCTCATCCACTTCCTTAGTCACCTTCTCAAAGAACTCAATAAGGTTTGTGAGGCACGACCTGCCCTTCACAAAACCATGCTGGCTATCCCTGATCACGTTATTCCTACCCAGATGTTCATAAATCTTATCCCTTACTATTCTCTCTAAGACTTTGCCCACCACTGAAGTCAGACTCACTGGCCTATAGTTACTAGGGCTATCCCTACTCCCTTTCTTGAACAATGGGACCACATTCGCTATGCTCCAGTCCTCTGGTACTATTCCCGTAGACAATGACGACATAAAAATCCAGGCCAATGGCTCTGCTATCTCCTCCCTAGCTTCCCATAGGATCCTGGGGTAAATGCCATCAGGCCCAGGAGACTTATCTATATTCATCCTTTCCAATATTCCCAAAACCTCCTCCCTGCATATTTCCAGGGCATCCATTCTAATTATTTGTGATTCCATATTCACATCAGCAACAGTGTCCTGTTCCTGAGTGAATACTGATGAAAAGTACTGATTTAATGTCTCTCCAATCTCCTCTGCCTCCACACACAACTTCCCACTACTATCCTTGACTGGACCGATACCTACCCTAGTCATCCTTTTATTCTTGACATACCTATAGAAAGCCTTTGGGTTTTCCCTAATCCTACCAGCTAAAGACTTTTCATGTCCCCTTCTCGCTTCTCTTAGCTCCCTCTTTAGCTCCTTCCTGGCTACCTTATAACTCTCAATCGCCCCAACTGAACCTTCACGCCTCATCTTTACATATGCCGCCTTCTTCCCTTTCACAAGGGACTCCAATTCCTTACTAAACCACGGCTGCCTCACAAGGCCCTTTACACCATGCCTGACTGGTACATACCTATCGAGGACACGTAGTAGCTGCTCCTTGAACAATCCCCACATCTCATTAGTGTTCTTCTCTTGAAGCCTGTTTTTCCAATCCACACATCCTAAGTCATGCCTCACTTCTCCCTCAGCAGGAAGCTGCCAGGAGTATCCTTATTTTCCCAGCATAGTGGGATTCCTGAAGGTGGACATGGTATCTGCAGAGTAGCCATTAAATGGGGAGAGGTAGAGGAACTGAAGGAGCTCTCAATCTATTAATGTTACAGTGTGTCCATGTACAATGCATAATGTTGGTGAATACCCCTGTCCTGAAAGCAGCCAAGTTCCTTCATTCAGAAACAGGCAGCCCTTCCCATCGTCTACGGGTCTCCATGTAGAAAGGAATAGTTGTATCTTGGATAAAGGTCGTCCCTTGATACACATTTCGAAACACCATCCCCACCATCAACCAACCACATCAAAATATTGCATGTGTACGGAGAGCAATGTGGTCACTTGGAGTGTCAATGAGCAGACGATCTGGGATGGAGCAAAACCTTCCATGTCTGAACGGGTCTCCGTGAACCCCCCCCCCCCCCCCAGTATACAGTATCACTAACCCCTGTAATCCCTCTCCATTTCAGTAACTTACTGCCTTCCATTATTCCTGTAAATGAAATTACAGGTTATATTATGTTGTATTGCACCTGCCAAATTATTATTCATTGCCTTTAACTGTCTGTATCTATTTGCAGACACTCCACCCTCTCTTGATAATTTAATCTCTTGCTTATCCAAGCGACATCACCAAACTCAGTATCTGGATATCTGTTCCAACCTCCTGATCATTGATATAGATTGTAAATAGTTGAGGTACCCGCACTGGTCACTACGTGACTCCACTGGTGATGTTCTGACAAACTGATTAAGACTGACTTATCCGGAGGGCCTGCTTCCTGTTTGAGGCACAGTCCTCCCTCTATACTGTGTATCACGGTCGAAAGGCTGCGTATGGACGAGGAGCATCAGTCAGCAATCCAACCCCTCGAAACTGCTCCGCCATTGAATACAATCATGGCTGACGTTATGGCGGACTCTGTTCCACTTTCCTGCTATCTCTCCATCCTAAGATACCTTATTTGCAGGAATCAGTTATGGGAACTACCTCTGAGCTCCTTCCAATGTAAAAATACACTTTCTTCATTGAATAGAAAAAAAATCTTTGCACACTATTCCAATGTGATCTCACTAAGATCCTGTACAGAGGCAGCAAAAACATTACCAGGCTGCTGAAAGGTTCCCACCCAGTTCAGAGCAATCTCAGCTCTCTAGAGTAATACACAGCATTGTTTAAAATCGTTGTCCTCCTCTACTCCAGATACATAACGGGAGATCTGGAGAAAATCTCACAATAATGCTTGAGAAGAGCATAGATAATGTGGCGAGATGACCTCTAACATTAATTTTAATTAGAATCTGACCATAGGGGAGGTGCCAGAGTACTGGAGAACAATTAATACGATTCCACGTCACAGTAATCATGATTTGGAAATGCCGGTGTTGGACTGGGGTGTCCAAAGTCAAAAATCACACAACACAAGGTTATAGCCCAACAGGTTTAATTGGAAGCTCAGTAGCTTTCGGAGAGCCGCAACATCATCAGGTGATTGTGGATAACAAAATTGTAAGGCACAGCATTTATAGCAAAAAATTACAGTATGATGTAACTGAAACTACACATTGAAAAATACCTTGATTGTCTGTTGAGTCTTTCATCTGTTCGAATACCATGATAGTTTAGGTTCTTCCGTGTGTAAATCAAAAAACCTTTTTAAAAAAGTTGCATTCTCAGGTGAACTGTAACAATTGGCTTAGTTACACAATATGTCGAAGGTGTTAGCGCCCTGTGTTCTCTGTCTATGCCATGATGTGTAGATCAATTCTAACCTAAAAAGTCAGACAACAGAGTTTTACTGTATTCATGCAGTTTTTGAGCAAAATACAATGTAACTCTGCAAGTACAAATTCACCCCACGAAATGTATGTGTCCATGTGGGTCTTTGTGTTTGTCTGTGTGTATGTCTGGCTTTGGGTTGAGAGTGTGAGAGAGAGTGTATATGTGTGTGTAGTGATTGCAGAGTGTCTTAATTCTGTGAGGGTCTGCATGTGTGAGTGTGGATTTGTGTGTGTGTGTCTGGGGTGGGGGTTTGCGAGTGTCTGTGAGAGAGAGGGTATATGTGCCTGCATGAGTGTAGAGTGGTCTAGGTCTCTGAGGGGATGCATGTGTGAGTATGGGAGTGTGTGTATCTGTAAGGATGAGTGCGAGTGTCTGTGTGCATGTCTGTGTATATGCATGACCATGTGTATGTGTGTGTATAGGAGTGACTGTGTGTGTGTGTGTGTGTGTGTGTAGGTGTGTCTGTGTGTGTATATAGTGCAATAGTGGTCACCTGTAGTATGACATGATCCCAAGGACCTGGTTGAGGCCCTCCCTATGGGTACCGAGCTTAGCTATCAGCCTCTGCTTGGCCACTTTTCGCTGTTGCCTGTCCCGAAGTCTGCCTTGGAGGATGGTCACCCGAAGGTCCGAGGTCAAATGTCCTGGACCACTGGGAGGCAACACTTCTGTCTATTGATTGTTGTGTGGTGCCCATTCATCTGTTGTCGTAGCCTTTGCTTGGTTTCCCCATGTACCATGCCTCCAGGCATCCTTGCTTGCAACGTATAAGATAGCCAATGTTAGCTGAGTCACATGAGTACCTGCCACATACATGGTGGGAGGTGTCCTCACATGTAATGGTGATACCCATGTCCACACTCTGACACGTCATGCAGTGCCTACCGTGACAGCGTTGTATGGAGTTGTCCTGAAAGCTGGGCAGCTTGCTATGAACAATGATCTGTTGGAGGTTTGGTGGTTGATTAAAGGCAAGTAGTGGAGGTGTGGGGAAGGTCTTGGCGAGGTGCTCATTGATAATGTGTTGCAGGTCACGAAGAACATGGCGTAGTTTTTCAGCTCCTGGGAAGTACTGAACAATGAAGGGTACCCTGTCGGTTGCCACAGCAAGATACTGCAATGACTTCCTTAGGAGACAGACAAGTGCTGCAACCGACAGGGTACACTTCCTTGTTCAGTACTTCCCAGGAGCTGAAAAACTGCACCATGTACTTTGTGACCTGCAACACCTTATCAATGAGGATGCACTTGTCTGTCTCCTAAGGAAGTCATTGCAGTATCTTGCTGTGGCAACCGACAGGGTACCCTTCATTGTTCAGTACTTCCCAGGAGCTGAAAAACTGCACCATGTACTTTGTGACCTGCAACACCTTATCAATGAGGATGAGCATCTCGCCAAGACCTTCCCCACACCTCCACTATTCGCCTTTAAACAACTGCCAAACCTCAAACAGATCATTGTTTGTAGTACATTGCCCGGCTCTCAGGACAACTCCATACATCCCTGTCAAGGTAGGCGCTGCAAGACGTGTCAGAGTGTGGACATGGATACCACCATTACACGTGGGGACACCTCCCACTATGTCCAGGGCAGGTTCTCGTGTGACTCAGCCAATGTTTTCTATCTTATACGTTGCAGGCAAGGATGCCCGGAGGCATGGTACATTGGGGAAACTGAGCAAAGGCTACGGCAATGGATGAATGGGCACCACACAACAATCAACAGACAGAAGTGTTCCCTCCCAGTTGGGGAACACTTCAGTGGTCCAGGACATTTGACCTTGGACCTTCAGGTGACCATCCTCCAAGGCGAACTTCGGGACAGGCAACAGCAAAAAGTTGCCGAGCAGAGGCTGATAGCTAAGTTCCAAACATATAGGGAGGGCCTCAACCGGCACCTTAGGTTCATGTCACACTACAGGTGACGACCATTGCACTATACACACACACAGACGCATCTACACACACACACACACACACACTCTCACACACACACACACACTCTCTCAAACAAACACAGAGCCAATCCTATACACATATATACATGAAAGACACACACACACACTCCCACACTCACTCATGCATCCTCTCAGAGACATAGGCCACTCTACACTCATGCACACACATATACCCTCTCTCTCACAGACACCACAACCCCCTAGCCCAGACATACACACACACCCACACTCACTCCTACACCCCTCACAGACTTAAGGCACTCTACACTCACTGCACACATATACATTCTCTCTCACACTCACAATCCCCCAACCCAGACAGATACACAGACAGGCACAAAGATCCACACGCACACATATATTTTGTGGGATGCATTTGTACTTGCAGAGTTACATGGTACTTTGCTCAACAACTGCATGAATTAATGTAAAACTCTGGTATCTCACTTTTCAGATTAGAATCAATCTCAACATCATGGCATAGACAGAGAACACAGGGCGCTAACACCTTCAAACATATTGTCTTGCTAACACCAATTGTTACATTTAACCTGAGAAAACAGCTTTAAAAAAGTTTTTTTTTGATTTACACATAAAAGAAGTGAAACTATCATGGTATTAGAACAGATGAAAGACTCAATAGACAATCAAGGTAATTTTCAATGTATAATTTACATTGAATAATTTACAATGTATAAGTTACATCACACTGTAATTTTTTGCTATAAATTCTATGCCTTAGAATTGTGCCGTCCATAATCACTTGATGAAGGAGCGACGCTCCGAGAGCTAGTGTGCTTCCAGTTAAACTTGTTGGACTATAACCTGGTGTTGTGTGATTTTTAACTTCACAGTATGGGTGGTAGAGATAGACCAGGGAACTATAGACGAACGAGTATTAGATCACTGTAAAGGAAACTACTGGAGAAAACACAGAAGGATAAAATTGAGCTCCAATCAGAGTAGCAAGGTGTGATCAGGGATAATCACCATGATTTTATCAGAAGGAAGTCACATTTAATGAAGTTGATTGAATTAGTTTGAGGAGATCGCTTATTTAGTTTTGCAGCAAGGCCTTTGACAAAGCCCCATATGGGAAACTTTAAAATAAAGTATAATCTCATGAAATCAAGGATACCGTGACAAGTTACAATGAGAAGTTTCTTAGTGTCAGGAGACAGAGGGTGGTGGGATAAGGCTGTTTGTGTGACTGGAGACCAGTGTCCCTTGGTGTACCACAGGGATAAGTGCTGTTTCCCTTATTATTTGTGGTTTTCATAAATGGTGCAGATGTGAATGAAGGGGGGTGGGTGAAAGGGGTGGGGTTTGTGATAAGTAAGTTTGTGTTTGCCCGATTGGTTGGCAGTGAGGAGAAAGGTCTCATGTTACAGGAAGATACAGATGGAATGGTCAGATAGTCAGATCAATGGCAGATTGAACGTAACCCTGATAAATATGAGGTGATGCACTGTGGAAGAAGGAACCAGACAGGGGAGTAATCAATGAATGGCAGCACATTGGGAAGCTCAGTTCATTTTCTCCACACATCACTGAATGGGACTGAGCAGGGTAATGGACTAGCTAAGAACTGGACCTTGGGTGTAGCGTTTATCAATCGGGGTGTAGATTATAAGAGCTATACAGAGCATTGGTTAGGCCAAGATGGAGTACTGTATGTAGCTCTGGAAGCCACTTCAAAGGAAAGGTATGGTTGTACTGGATGGTATGCAGAGGTGATTCACCTGGATGTTCCTGGGATGGAGCATATCAGCGATGGACAGAAGCTGGATAAGCACTGGTTGTTTACATTGGAGCAGAGAAGGCTGAGGGGGATGTGATTCAGAAGACAAAGATTATGAGAAGCATGGACATGGGTGAATAGACAGCAGCTGTTCCTTTTAGTCAGAGAGTTGAGAACAAGCGAGCACACTTTTAAAGTGAAGGATTTGAGGATTAGAGAGAATTTGAGGTTTGTTCTTCACCCAGAAGCTGTTGGGGTCTGGAATGCACTTCCTGAGAGCGGAGTCATCACAGGTAACCTCACGACCATCAAAAAGTACTTGGACGAGCACTTGGAAGTGTCATAACATTCTCTGCTATGGGCCTGTTGTTGGAAAGTGGGACTAATATAGATCGTGCTGTATTTCTGTTGGTCTATGCTCCTGTGAGTGCATGGTGTGGAAGGTCAATTATTGAGTAGCAAAAGGCAGGCATTGATGGGTTTCTGGAGAGTATATTCACAAAGGTTATAAGAGTGAACTGTAATAGCTCGTCAAATCATGTCGAGAAGTATGAGAAAACAAGTGCAGCTTCCTAACAATCTGAAACCAGAGAATGGGCAATGGGGAACAGGGAAATGGCAAAACTATGAAACAGCTACTTCAGTTCTGTCTTCACAGAACTTTCTAACAATATGAGGAAAACCAAGTCGGGTGTGGAAAAAAGGTTCTAGTACATGGAGCATAGAACATAGTAAATAAAAGATTTAGGAGAAATTATTGGGACTGAAAGTAATGGTCACAGACTACAGTAACACGGATTATTGAAACGGGGATTATGTTTAAGAAAGGGTCTGGGAGACAAGTATTTGGATTTTCAGGAAAGTTTTGGTAAAGCTAGTTTGCAAAATAAAATCTGAGTGGATTGGGGCGAATATATGGCCCTGTTTCTAGAATGGGACAGCTGCCAAGAAACAGTAAATAGAAATAAACAGGCTCGTCAAGCAACAACCTGACATTGTCTGTAAGATATGATTCTGTGAGTATGACTATATCCCAGACACCCCATCACCTTTGCTGGATATCTCCTGTCTCACCAGCAGAACAGACAGAGAACAGCCAGGGAATTCCTAGAGGCATGGCACTCATCCACAGACACAATCAATAAGCACATCGACCTGGATCCAATATACCAGCCACTGCAGCGGACAGCTGGAACTGACAACCGGAAGCGGCAGAGACAAACCACTACAAATGCCGGAGGAAACATCACAGACGCACTTCACAGGAGGCTCCCAAGCACTGAGGATGTCACCTAGACAGGGGATGAAACATCTGCAACACAAATTCCCAGCTCGGCGAACAGAACCACAACAACGAGCACCCGAGATATAAATCTTCTCACAAACTTTGAATTAGTAATTATTAGTAGTTATTAGAATTAGTAACAGATACAGCAGAAGTGATGGCGGAGAGGGATACAATTGGAAAGGAATTGCTCTATGAGTCCCCAACAGTGACTCCGTATCCCATGAAGTCTCATGGCGTTAGTTTACACATGGGAAAGAAAACCTCCTGCTGATTACCATGTACCAGTCTCTCTTAACTGATGAATCAGTACTCCTCCATGCTGAACAACACTTGGAGGAAGCCCTGAGCGTGGCAAGGGCACAAAGTTATACTTTGGGTGGGGGATTTCAATGTCCACCACCAAGTGTGGCTCAGCTGCAGCATTACAGATCGAACTGGTCGGGTTCTAAAGAACATAACTGTTAGACTGGGTCTGTCGCAGTTGGTGAAGGAACTAACGAGACATATTTGATTTCATTCGTACTAATCTGCCAGTTGCAGAAGTATCTCTCCATGACAGTATCTGTAAGAGTGACCATCGCATAGTCATTATGGAGACAAAGTCAAACCTTCACATTGAGAATAGCCTCCATCATATTGGGTGGCACTATCACTGTACTAAATGGGACAGACTTCGAACAGATCTGGCAGTTCAATCCTGGGTTTTCATATGGTGTTGTGAGTCATCAATAGCAGCAGAATTGGACTCCCGCACAACCTCATGGCCTGGCATATCCCCCTTGCAACAATTACTATCAAGCCAGAGAATAGACCCTGATTCAATGGAGTGTGCAGGAGCAGCACCAGGCATTCCTGAAAATGAGGTGACAGCCTGACGAAACCACCAAACAGGACAACATGTGGGCCAAACAGCATAATCAGTACGTAAGAGACAGAGCTATGTGATCCCAAAAGCAATGGATCAGATCTAAGTTCTTCAGTTCTTCCACATCTCGTGGAGAAATGGTAGGGACAATTAAACAAGTCATTGGAGAAGGAGATTCCACAAATATCTCCATCATTAATGATGCAATATCCTAGCTCTTCATTGCAAAAGATAAGGTTGATGCATACTCAACAATCTTCCGTAAGAAATGCTGAGCGCATGATCCATCTTGGCCTCCTTCAGTGGTCCTCAGTAATTCAGTTACCAGTCATCAGCAATTCCATTTAATCCATGCAATATCCAGAAACGGTTGTAGAGACTTCCCTAGCCAAGCAGTTCCCATACAGTTACAACAACGACATTTACCTGATTGTGTGGAAAAGTACCCAAGTATCTGCTATACATAAAGAGCAGCAAAAATCCAATCCGGCCAATTACCAACCCATCAGTCTACTATCTATCATGGAAGGTGTTAGTGCTTTCAAGCAGCACCTGCTCAGCAATACCCTGGTCAATGACGCCAGTTTGGACTCTACCACAGCCGCTCAGCTTGTGACCTCATTCCCTCAAACATGGACAAAAGCGCTGAATTCCAGAGTTGGGGTGAGAGTTACAGGGCTTTAAATCAAAGCTGCCTTCGACCAAGTGTGGCATCAAGTGACCTTAGCAAAACTGGAATCAATGGGTATCCGGGTTAAACACCCCGCTCGTTAGAATCGTACCTGACACGTAGGAAGATGGTCATGGCTGATGAAGGACAGTCAACTCAGCTCCAGGACAAGTCTGTAGGAATCTCTAGAGCAGCGGCTTAGGCCGAACCGTCTTCAGGTCTGCTTCATCAATGGCTTGCCTCTATTATAATGTCAGAAGTGGGGATGTTCGCCAATGATATCACAATGTTCAGCAAATTTGTGGCTCCTCAGATACTGAAGTAATCCATGTCCAAATGAGACAAGATCTGGACAGTATCCAGGCTGACAAGTGGCAAGTAATATTCAGGCCACACAAATGCCAGACGGTGACCATCACCACTAAAATACAATCTAACCACTGCCCCTTGGCATTCAATGGTGCTACCATCACTGAATCCCCCAGTATCAAAATCCTGGGGGATAATCATTGCTCAGAAACTCACTGGACTCACCACATAAACACAGTAACTACAAGAGCAGGTCAGAAGCTAGGAATACTGCAGCAAGTAACTCACATCCTGACTTCCAAAAGCCGGTCCATTATCTACAATGCATAAGTCAGAAGTGTGATAGAGTACTCCCTATTTTCCTGGATGATTGCAGACCCAACAACCTCAAGAAGCTTGATACCATCCTGAACATAAGAGCCAGTTTGAGTGTCGTTTTATCCACAATACTCCACCATCAACGCTCAGCAGCAGCAGTGTTTTACGGTCTGCGCTGAAATGGTTCACCAAAGATCATCAGACACCCTCTTCCCAACTCACGACCACGTCTATCCAGAAGGACAAGGGCAGCAGATGTATGGGAACAAATTCAAGTTCCCCTCCAAGCCATTCACCATCCTGATTTGGAAATATATCACCGTCCCTTCACTGCAACTGGGTCAGAATCCTGGGATTCCCTCCCAAATGGTATTGTGGGACAGGTGGACTGCAGCAATTCAACAAGGCAGCTCACCACCACCTGCTCAAGGGCAACTAGGGACGGGCAATAAATGCTGGCCCAGTCAGTGACACCCAGATTCACGAAATAAATAAATCAGAAAAATAAAATGAACAGAGGAAGGTTGCTGAGGTATCGCAGGGATCGGTGCTCGGGCCCCGTTGTTCACAAAACGCATTAAACATTTGGTTGCGGGTATCAAATCCCAGCCTGCTAACAGCACTAAAGGATGTGGGTTTGTGAGTGGGCGAGGAGGTTGTAAGAAAAGCTCGAAGGTCACTGAGACAAGTTGCAGATGGAGAGTAAGGTGGGCAGAGGTGACGGTGTGCCCTTTGGTGGAAACAAGCGATTGGCAGCCTATGTTTGAACCAAGTTGATCTACAAAGCGATGTATACTCCTTTTTGTTGTTTCCTTCTGAGCAGCCCTCCAAGGTCCCTGCTGCACAGTGAGGTCTCAACCCAGAGGTCAGTTGACCAGTGTACACAGGCCCTCCAAGGGGGGAGCTATAACATTGAAAAGGATCTGGATCTCCCTGTACACCAGTCACTGAAAACAATATTGCAGGAACAGAAAGCAGTTAGGAAGGTAACTGGTGCATTGACCTTCATTTCAGGGGGACTTGAGTCCAGCAAAAAGGGTCTCTTACTGCAGCTGTACAGGGCCTTGTTGGGACCCCATCTCGAACATTGCGCAGTATTGTTTGAAGTTTTGGTCTCCTAACCTAATAAAGGACAAACCTGACATTGAGGGAGAGCAGTGAAGGATGGCCAGACTGATCTCTGGGATGACAGGCTTGTTGTGGGAGCAGAGTTTGGGGCAACTAGGCCTGTATTCCATGGGCTTTAGGAAAATGAGTGGAGATCTCAGTAATATGTATAACACTCGGACAGGGTGAGACAGATTGGAAGCAGGAATGATAATTCCCCTGGCTGTTATGTCTAAAACAAGGAGCCAAAGTATTAGAAGCAGGCAGGACACTCTGCATTGAGATGAGAATAAATGTCTGCACTCAGGCACTGGTGACCCTGGGGAATTCGCTCACACCTGGTAGCCAAGACACTGCATATAAATAAGGATTTAGAGACAGGAAAGGGATGGTGGGAGAGCAGGAGTACAGTGTGGAAATAAAGAGCCAGCCATCATTATGCTGAATTGGGCAGCAAATTTGATGGACCAAAGGGAGTACTGCATCTCCTATTTTATAGCTCTCCAAGGTTACTCACATTAATGGATATATTCATAGTGTGGGATAAGTGTATTGCGGAGATATTTGAACATGACCTAGAATGGGTGAGGCTCAATGTGTTTTACAACCTCCTCCTTTACCGGTGTTTCTGTGTAGTCTGTGGGAAAGTTGTCACAAACTCTCAGATGTTAGGAAGAACGTCTCTGCAGGATCGTCAGGATTGTGTTTAACGTTTCCTTTTATGATACCGAGGCTGATGCCGGGTGTTCTGTCTGGTTTTATCTTTTAAGACCTCGGAGCAGTTTGAAACAATAGATTATCTTGCTTGGCCGACTCAGAGACCATTGAAACGTTTATCATATATCTGTGTGGCTGGAGTCACGTTTAGGACAGACCAGGAAAGCACGGGAGAATCACTTCCTGAAAGTCCTTGGGGAAGTAAATTCGTGTTTGCAATCTATATTGGTTTCAAGGTCATATTACTGACACCAGATTTTGCATCTTAATATTTTATTAATTATTTTAAACATCCACCCGCTGCCAGACCGTTAGCCTGGTCTGCATTAGTAATCCAATGACATTTCTACAACAGCCCCATCTCTACATGGGGACCTATCAGAGACAGCCCTGCGCTGGTTATTTCTGTGCTGCTTGATAGCTCTGTCAAAAAGAACTCCCACCAACTTGACTATCGTGACTGTCCCGAGGGAATGGTAATCGGTCAGATTGTAATTATTCCCCTCTTAGGGGACCGGACATAGCTGTGTAATTTTCCACATTGCCAGGGAGATGTCAGAGTTGGAGCTGGGATGAAGCAGCTTCCCCAGGGACACGGCTTGTTGTGCAGAACAAGGCTTCAGTCTGATCGCAGGAATGGGGACAGGGCCCATTGCCTTTTTCGTATCTACTGTGTTCAGCTGTTTCTTCATGTCACGGGCAGAGAATCAGATTGATTAAAGACTGGCAACTGTGGTTCTGTGGGCATCAGGGCGTGAGTGAGGTGGATCATCGACACAACACTTTTGGCTGAGGATGGCGCAGATGCTACATCCTTGCCTTTTACACTGATGTGTAGGTCTGTTCCATTATCTAGGATGGGGATGTTTGTGCCATCCCTTTCCTCCAGTCATTTGTTTAATCGTCCATCACCATTTATAACTGAATGTGGCAGGACTGCAGAGCTTTGATCAGATCTGTTGCTTAAGTGCGGTAACATTAATGGGGTAGCATCAATAGACAATAGACAGTAGGTGCAGGAGTAGGCCATTCTGCCCTTCGAGCCTGCACCACCATTAATATGATCATAACTGATCATCCTTAATCAGTATCCTGTTCCTGCCTTATCTCCATAACCCTTGATTCCACAATCCTTGAGAGCTCTATCCAACTCTTTCTTAAACGAATCCAGAGACTGGGCCTCCACTGCCCTCTGGGGCAGAGCATTCCACACAGCCACCCCTCTCTGGGTAAAGAATTTTCTCCTCATCTCTGTCCAAAATGGTCCACCTCATATTTTTAAGCTGTGTCCTCTGGTTCGGCACTCACCCATCAGCGGAAACATGTTTCCTGCTGCCAGAGTGTCCAATCCTTTAATAATCTTATATGTCTCAATCAGATCCCCTCTCAGTCTTCCAAACTCAAGGGTATACAAGCCCAGTTGGTCCAGTCTTTCAGTGTAAGGTAATCCCGCCATTCCAGGAATTGACCTCGTGAACCTACGCTGCACTCCCTCAATAGCCAGAATGCAATTCTGGTCTCCAAATTTGAGGAAAGACACACAGTACTCCAGATGTGGACTCACCAGGGCCCTGTACAGCTGCAGAAGAACCTTTTTGCTTCTATATTCAAGCCCTCTTGTTATGAAGGCGAGCAAGCTATTAGCCTTCTTCACTACCTGCTGTACCTGCATGCTTACCTTCATTGACTGGTGTACAAGAACACCCAGATCTTTCTGTACTGCCCCTTTACTTAAACTGATTCCATTTAGGTAGTAATTTGCCTTCCTGTTCTTGCCACCAAAGTGGATCACCATACATTTACCCACATTAAACTGCATCTGCCATGCATCTGACCACTCACCTAACTTGTCCAGGTCACCCTGTAATCTCCTAACATCTTCATCACATTTCACCCTGCCACCCAGCTTAGTATCAGCAGCAAATTTGCTAATGTTATTACTAATATCATCTTCTTTATCATTAACATATATTGTAAAAAGCTGCGGTCCCAGTACTGATCCCTGCAGTACCCCACTGGTCACTGCCTGCCATTCCGAAATGGAGCCGTTTATCACTACTCTTTGTTTCCTATCAGCCAACCAACTTTCAATCCAAGTTAGTACTTTGCCCCCAATACTATGTGCCCTAATTTTGCTCAATATCCTCCTATGTGTGACTTTATCAAAAGCTTTCTGAAAGTCCAGGTGCACTACACATACTGGATCTCCCTCGTCCATCTTCAGAGTTACATCCTCAAAAACTCCAGAAGATTAGTCAAACATGATTTCCCCTTCATAACTCCATGCTGACTCTGACCTATCCTGTTACTGCTATCCAGATGTGTCGCAATTTCATCTTTTATAATAGACTCCAGCACCTTTCCCACCACTGAGGTGAGACTAACTGGTCTATAATTTCCTGCTTTCTCTCTCCCACCTTTCTTAAAAAGTGGGAACTGATCCCGAATCTATCGAACTCTGGAAAACAATTACCAACACATCCACGATTTCTCGAGCCACCTCCTTCAGTACCCTGGGATGTAGACCATCATGCCCCGGGGACTTATCAACCTTCAGACCTAACAGTCTTTCCAACACCCATTCCTGGCAAATATAAATTCCCTTCAGTTCAGGTCCTTCAGCCACTGTTAACTCAGGCAGTTTGCTTGTGTCTTCCCCAGTGAACATAGATCTGAAGTACCAATTCAATTCTTCTGCCATTTCTTTGTTCCCCGTAATATATTCCCCTGTTTCTGTCTTCAAGGGCCCAATTTTAGACTTACCCATTTGTTTTGCCTTTCTCATACCTAAAAAAACTTTTACTATCCTCCTTTATATTATTGACCTGTTTACCTTCGTACCTAATTTTTCCCTGTGTATTTCCTTCTTAGTAATCCTCTGTTGTTCTTTAAAAACTTCCCAGTCCTCCGTTTCCCACTTATGTTTGCTATGTTATACTTTTTCTCTTTTAACTTTATATGTTTCTTAACTTGCCTCGTCAGCCACGGCCACGCATGCCTCCTCCTGGGATCTTTCTTCCTTTTTGAAATGAACTGATACAGCAACTTCTGCATTATACACGGAAATATCTGCCATTGTTCCTCCACGGTCATCCCTGCTAAGGTATTGCACCATTGAACTTTGCCCAGCTCCTCCCTCATAGCTCCATAGTTCCCTTTATTCAACTGACAAAATGTCACTTCCAGTTGTATCCGGTCCATCTCAAATTTCAGATTGAAGCTTATTGTATAATGGTCATTACTTCCCAAGGGCTCCTTCACTTCGAGGTCCCTGACCAATTCTGGTTCGTTGCACAATACCAGATCCAGAAATTGCCTTCTCCCTGGTTGGCTCCAGCACCAGCTGCTCTAAGAATCCATCTCTGAGGCAGTCTGCAAAGTCTCTTTCTTGAGGTCCAATACCATCCTGATTCTCCCAGTCTACCTGCATGTTGAAATCCCCCATAACAACTGTAGTAACATCTTTGCGACAGGCCAATTTCAGCTCCTGATTTAACTTACATCCGACATCCAGACTACTGTTTGGGGCTCTGTAGGTAACTCCCAAGAGATTTTTTTTACCCTTAGTATTTCTCAGCTCTATCCACACTGACTCCACATCCCCTGATTCTAGGTCCCCCCACGCAAGGGACTGAGTATCATCCCTTACGAACATGCCCCCCCTCCCCCCTCTGCCCGTCAGCCTGTCCTTACGATAGCACGTGTACCCTTGAATATTCATTTCCCAGGCCTTGTCCACTTGAAGCCAGGTCTCAGTTATCCTCACAATATCGTATCTGCCAATTTCCAAAAGAGCCTCAAGCTCACCAATGTTATTTCTAATGCTTCGTGCATTCATATATAGTACTTTTAATATTTTCCTGCCCTCAGCCTTCTCATCAACTCCTATTTCACTCAACCTTACAGCATGATCTCTTTCTGAGTTTTCTGCCTCATTGATACAGTTGTCTTTCTTGACTTCCCTTGTTCTAACTTTCCCTCCAATGTCTTTCTTAAACATTCAGTTTGTCCCCTCCTCACCCTCACCACCTCCCCACCCCCGGCTACTTAGTTTAAACGTAGCTGTGTTGCAGTAGGAAACCTGCCTGCCAGAATGCTAGTCCATAACCTACTAAGATGCAAACGGTCTCCCTTGTAGAATTTATGCTTACCACAAAACATACCCCAGTGATCCAAGAATTTAAATGCTTGCTTCCTGCACCAGTTCCCCAGCCATACATTCAAGTCCATTATCTCCCTGTTTCTGGCCTCACCAGCCCGAGGAACTGGAAACATACCGGAGATAACCACTTTGGACGTCCTGCTTGTCAGCCTTCTTCCTAGTTCTCCGAAGTCTCGCTACAACATTTGTGCCGACATGTATCACCACCTCTGGCTCTTCACCTTCGTCCTTGAGGATTTCCTGCACTTTGTCCGCGATGTATTTCACCCTGGCACCAGGAAGACAACACACCATCCTAAAGTCCCGTCTGCTGCCACAAAAACCCCGGTCAGTTCCTCTCACTATGGAGTCCTCTATTACCACGGCTCTGGGTGATGTCCAACTCTTCCGCTCTGTCTCCACGCTAACCTTTGATTGACAGACCTGGCCGCCTTGCGGACTGGCAGTGTCATCTGTCTCTACTGTTTCCAAAATATTCAACTTGTTCCTGACAGGTACTTCTCCCAGGTTCTCTTGCACCTGTCTCCTCTCTGCCTTCCTCATCGTCTGCTCTCTTCTGCTATGATTGGTGTAATAACCTCACTGAAGGTCTTGTCCAGAAAGATCTCATTCTCACAGATCAGCCTAAGGTCCTCGAGTTCCTTCATCAGTGCTGCAATATGGCTCTGTCAGTAGCTGAACGTGCACACACTTTCCACACTTATACGAGCCAGACACACCAGAGTCATTGACCTCCCATTTCAAGCACGTAGCACACTGAACCCAGCTTGGCAGTCATGTCTTCACCCTCTTCAACAGTGGCGTAATCACTTCCACTGAAATAACAATCACTTATCTTCCCGACCGGCTTTGCGCTCCGACTTCTCTTCCGCCCAACTCCCGACGCTCTCTGATGCGAAAAGCAGGTTTAGGTTCATGTGGTTCTGACCCTGACATGTTCACCCACAGTCATTACTGATACATAGATCGTGTTGATTGTAATGGCAGACTGAGGAGATTATCCCTGGGTAAGATATTACAGGTGATGGTTGAATGGTTTTCTGCTTCTTGTGCTGCTGTGTTCTACAGCACTACATGAATATGCAGTTTTGAGCTGCAATATCTGAAATACAATTCTGCTCTCTGTCCCCTAGTTCACATCGAGACCGTTTCACCCATCAGCCCTGTACTCAGTGACCTACTCTGGTTTCTGAAGTGGAAATACTTGCATTTTCATATTCTCATTCTGCTGAGGTCATGTTTCTAATCTGACACATTCTGTAAAAAACATTTAACTGATTTTATTCAATTGTTTAATTCATCTGACCCTTTTTCCTTGAGTAATACCATCTTCTTCTGTGTTTAAAGTGAATGTGTTTCCCTCTGTTTCTCTCCCTGACCATGATTAAGAGCTCTGTAGTGTCAGTGATGCCAGCCTTATGTAGTTTCAGAGCCAATTAATTCCCTGGATTCCCAATCATCTTCACCACATTGTAGGTTTTCTCTTTTGGTTTGATGTCTTATCACTCATGGCTGCCTTGTCCTCCCATGAGTATGCTTCATCTTTTTTGGGAGAACTTCTGATATCCTCCGAATTATCCAACATACATTCCTGCCATTGTAGCTCCGTAGTCTTCCCTGCTCGACTCCCCTTCCAATTAACTCTGGCCAGCTCCTCTCTCATGTCTTTGTAGTGACATTGCTCAATTATAATCACATTACATCAAGAAGAGAGCAATATATATAAATCGAAATAAAGTGTTTTGAGAGATGGGACACAAAGAATAATTGGCAAATTTCTTATCTAGATACAAAGAGAGAGCGAGAGAGAGGATATAGATGGGGACATGTGAATAATGAGTAAACTAGATTATTGAAAGAAGTAGCTGCACATCCCTCAATATTTTGCAATGCCTGTGTGCAGCACATTTACAACAGAGTAATGTGTTCAAATGCTGGGTCTGATGCCAGAATTTTTATCACCAATAATATGACAGACACTAGCTTTGGAAAGAACCCAGCAGGCCAATATATTGAAGTCCCAGTAGAAAGGGGATTAACTGAAATAAGTTGGGACACCAGAAAAGAAAGGATATATAACACACAACCTGAGAGGAATGAGAAATTAGAGTAGAGAATTCCAGAAAAGGAGGGAACATTGCAAGAAGGGGAACATACCACATTAGATGAGCATCAAATAATGTTTTATAAATTTTATACATCATATGCAACATTTTTCAATAACTGTGTCTCTGTTGTTCATTTAGAATATATTGTGCACACATGAAAAATATCTGCACGCACACACGCACATTGATTAAACAATCTATACAAAATCATTTTTCTGCCATTGAAATGGTCCTGTTGTCCTGTTACCAGGATACATGAACACCAACTGGCCACCAAAAGAAATGACCCACTATTACTATATTCCATAACACAGACAGAGAAGGGCATCACTTTGACGGGAACAACCCACGCACATACCAAGACACGCAAGGACATTCTCAAAGGAATGGTATTTTAATCAGTAGTCAATTAATAAATATATCAATTTAGATCCTATCTACCTTCTCTTGTAATGAAAAAAAGGAATGACATCACCCACCTTAAGAAAGAAAAACCTATAAATAGAGAGACGGGACATACCACCAGCGCTTCACTGATGAAGTCACCTAATCATGGTAACGAAACATCTGAAAACAAATATTCATGCTCAGTAAGCTAACTTGCAAACATACAAATTGTTATTTTTCGTTAATTAATGGAATTTAGGAGTTCTCTGTCATCCACGTTTTAACAGATTATAATGCCTGGTGAGCTTTTCTGTGTGTGTTGTTTTAATTAACAGAGGGGTTCGACATTGATGTCATCACAGTTTGGGGCCTTGCTGGGGACTTGGAGAGACTTGAACAGATTTGTGGTACAAAAGGTCCCAGCAGATTCCAACACATTGCAATTAGTGTCCTGGATCTTCAAATAAAACCAATGGGAAAATTCATCTAATTTCGTTAACTTGTGGTTGGTTAAAGTAAAAATGAAAGAATTGTTTTGTAACATTACTAAAGAGGTTCCCAAATTTGCCAAGGAAGTTTACAAAGACAGAGGAAGGGCATACATTTAGAATTAGCAAATAGGTTGGAATTGGGTTTAACCAGGGACAAAAGGAAAGCTGAAATTGTCACGGAGTTGGTCAAACACTTTGGTGTTTCAGAGAAACAGGCAACTGCAGTAGAGTTAGAAAAACTTAAATTGCAAATATGGCAACTGGAATTAGTAGGTGAAAATAGGGACTGAAACAGAGAGAGAACAAAGGAAAAGGGAAAGAGACGAAAAGGGAGAGATAATTTGAATTTCGGAAGTTGGGAATTAGACAAGAAAGTTAAATTAACAGGATAGAGATGAAGGGATGTATACAGCTATGATGATACATTGTCATATTTTGGTGAGAAAAAACGTCAATATCTGTTTTCGTTTCATTTGAAAAACAAAATGTCTCGGCAGATGGCGTTTCCAATGAACTTGTGGGTAATGCTCGTTCAGACTACACTGGTGGGCACAGGAGTGAGGTATGTGCGGCACTGTCAGATGAGGGGTCAAGAGATTATGCAGATGTCAAACGGGCTATTTTGGTTGGTTAAGAATTGGTAATAGAAGAATATAGGCAGAGGTTCAGAAATATAGAGATGAAACCAGGTCAGGTTTATGTTGAGTTTGAACGAACTAAACACAGTCATTTTGATAGATGGGTGCTGGCCTTAAAAATGGATAAGACCTGTGAGATTCGAAGGGAGATTATTCTGCTGCAGAAGTTTAAAGTCTCACTTCCAGACTTGGTAAAAATTCATGTGAATGAATAGTAATTTCAAGCAGTGGGAAGCGCGGCAGAAATGGCAGTAGAGTTAGAAAAACTTAAATTGCAAATATGGCAACTGGAATTAGTAGGTGAAAATAGGGACTGATCTCATGTATTGGTGCATGAGATGAGATTTAGCTTCTGGGAGGAGTTTCATCCTGTGAGGGACAGAAACTGGGAGAAGGGGAGATCACACACTACAAAGTGAACTGAAGTTCACAATAGTTTACTATAGGTGAAAAAAATAAGCCCAAGGGAGTTGAAAGGAGGTGAAAGGCCTATGGTTTTCTCACTATTAGGGAGTGAAACACATACAATTACAGTGCCGTTGGTTTTAAAAAGGCACTGGGAAAAGGAGCTTTCACTGTAGTAAGCTGGGACACGCCGTGCTGGGGGTTGAAGGAAGACACTTTGGGAAAAGATGTGGCAGAAAAGGCTAAGCCAGTGGCATGAGCAAAACTGGTAAAGAAGACCCCAAGTCTCCAAGGAGCAGTAGGAGAGTGCACAGCTAACTACAAAGCCAGTGCCTGGTCTCTATAAAGAATTTGCCTCTGTGGATAAAGTTTACTCAGAAGGTGGGGGCTGGGGGTGTGTGAGAGGACGATAAATTATAATTTTCTGAGACACGGGATCTGCTCTGTCGCTAATAGTTGAGAAGTGAGGTGCCAGAAAAGCACAATAGATCAGGCAGCATCTGAAGAGCAGGACAATCTACATTTCAGGTATAAACCCATCGTCGGGAATGTGGCGGGGGGACAAGGGGGCTGAAAGATAAATAGGAGGGTAGGAGCTGGGCTGGTGGGAGGGTCACTGGGAGGGTGATAGGAAGATGTAGGTGGCAGTGATAGTGATATGTCGGAGGAGCGGGGAGTGAATAGGTGGGAAGGACGATGGACAATTAAGACCGTTCAAGAGGGCACCGCTAATTTGAATGGTTGGATCTGGCATAAGGTTGTAGGAGGGAAGATTTGGAAACTGGTGAAGTTGATGTAGATGCTGTATAGTTTAAGGGGTCCAGCTGTCCTACCACCTATCCACTTCACCGTCCTCTCTGACCTATCAGCATCACACGCCACTTGCATCTACTTATCGCCTTGCAACCTGCCTTCCACCCATCTCCACCCCACCCTCCTATTTAGTTCTCAGCCCCCTTCCCCTCTATTACCCGCCCCCCCACTTATCTGATGAAGGACTTGTGCTTGAGACGTCAACTCTCTTGCCTCCCAGATACTGCCTGATCTGCTGTGCTTTTCCAGCCCCACACGTTTCAACTCTGATCTCCACCATTTACAGTCCTCACTTTCTCTCAGCCCCTAATAGCAAGAGATGGAAGGATTTTCACTCTTTCTGACATGTTACACAGAGCGTGATAATTTGTGGAATTGGGACAGAAATTCAGGTTGAGGACAGAAACAGCACATTGGAGTGCCAAATCAGGATTGGGGAAGTAACAGTGAGAGTGAGTGACAGAGTGTCAGTTCCAGGAATACAGTTTGTTCTTATGAACGATTTAATAGTATCCAAGGTGGGAGAGACCTCTTATGGTGGAGAAGTCAAGTGAAAACTAGGGAACTGAGGAGTTAAAAGAAATATAGACAGGAATTTTCCAGACTGTGTAGTAACAACATCCCACTGTCATAAGTTACACCAGGAAGGAAAAACGGAAGAAAAAGACAAAGGAGTTGATGTTCAGGTAACTGACACCCTGTGTGATGTCACGGTGCAGGAACATCCTGAACGTGGAGGAAAACGGTAGGTTAGTGCAGAAGGGAAATGGGCCAAAATGCACTAGATCGTTTGACTGGTAGCGTACCGTGTTACGGGTAGCACACAAACTAACTGCAGGTGGTCACCTAGGTGTACGGAAGACTCAGGCTAAGGCACAGAAGCATTTCTAGTGGTCTGGAATGCTCAAGGTTAATTTTTGTTTTACATGTTATACATGCAAAATGGTAGGTAAGTCATAGGCAGTAATAAAACCAGCACCTTTGTTGCTAAGTTCTGCATTCGAAGAATCTTTCACGTAGGTTATGGTTAATAGTGGAGCTCCCCTTTCTAAAGTAAAAGTGGAAACCAACATTTGCTGACCATAATGGATGTGTCTCCCAGATTTCCAGAGGCAATTCCATTACGGAGTGTCAAGGTGAAAAGGGAGGTAGAGGATTTGGTACCTTTTTTTACTCGCTGTGGGCTTCGCAGAGAGATTCAGTCAGACCAAAGGTCTCATTTTACCCCTCAGCTGTTTAAGGAAGTCATGGATAGCTTAGGCATACAGCACTTCAAACCAAGGGCGTCCCATCCTGAATCCCAGGGAGCATTGAAAAGTTAGCATCAGACCCTGAAGACTATGTTAATAGCGTACTGTCAGGATTGGCCAAATGATTGGGATAAAGGTGTCACATTAAATTGCTTATCATCGAAGCTGCCCCAAATAAATCTACTCCATTTACTTCCTTTGAATTAATCTTCGTACATGAAGTGAAATCCGTTGAATTTAATTAAATCTAAATTGAATGGACTGAAGTCGGAGATCTCACACTTGGATTATGTATGTGAGGTGAGGGAGAGATTAGACCGAGTAGGTGAATGAACTAAACAGCACCTGAAGAGGACACAGCATAGAGTGAAGCAGGTGGGGATGACGTATTAGTAGTTTAAATAATGCTCAGGATACCAGAAGCCAACTGAATTAGAATACTATTGTTTGGACAACTGGAAAGCAATCAAATTATGAGAATTATCGTATCATGGGTAGTAAATAAACTCGGCATTTTTAACACTAGAGAGAGCCATCCAACAGCAGAGTAACTGCTACAGAGCAGGAGTGCTAGCTGGCCATCTGAAACACTCTCTATCAAAGATACATCTTTATGACACATTTTCTTGCAGTAAAACAAAATGTGACCCAGGGAGATCAGCAGCTGGAAGAGTGAACACAGCGGGGAAGATAGAGAATGTGTGGTCTTGAGATTGTAATGTTTAATATGTGGGTTAGTAGAACAGCATATTTTTACAGAGTTGGAAACAGATACTAAGTAGCTAAGAAAAGAGTGGCTTGTATTTGTGAACTGCTGTTATTCAGTGTTCACTACTAAAGTTAATTCACTAATTTGTTAATTTTTGTTGAAATAGTGTAATGTAGGAGATCTTGATGCTCATATTTTAACAGATTACGAGGTGAGGCGAGCTTTTCTGGGTGTTTGCTTTTAATTAACAAAGGGGTTTGACTCCACCTTGTAAATTCTGGATTAGTGGTGCTGGAAGAGCACAGCAGTTCAGGCAGCATCCAAGGAGCAGCGAAATCGACGTTTCGGGAAAAAGTCCTTCATCAGGAATAAAGGCAGAGATGCTGAGGCGTAGAGACATAAGCTAGAGGAGGGTGGGGGTCCAAATACTTTTGAAATGTTGTTAATGTATCCCTCTCAACCACATCTACTGGCAGCTCATCCACGTACCAGCCTCTGTGTAAAGAAGTGCTCCCTCAGGTTCCCTTTATTCCTTCCCCTTTAACCTCAAACTGACCCCACCTCGTCCTCGATTCTCTACACCTTGGGAAAAGACAAAAAGACTGAGAGCATTAACCCTATCCATACCCCTCATGATTTCATGCAGCTCTATAATGTCCCCCCTCAGTCTCGTACACTATAGAAAAGGTCCCACCTTGTCCAACCTCTCTCTATAACTCAGACCATTGGGTCCTGGCAATGTCCATGGGAATTTCTTCTGCACTCTTTCTAATTTCATAAAATGCTCCCTATAACAAGTTGACAAAAACTGAACAGAATACTCCCAAGTGCGGCCTTACTAAAGTCCTGTATAACAGCAACATAAATTCCCAATTTCCATACTCAATGTCCTGCCTGATGAAGGTCAGTGTGTCAAATGCCTTCTTCACTGCCCTGGCTACATGTAACTCCATTCTCAGAGAACCGTGCACCTGAACGCCAAGGTCTCTCTGCCCACTACACCCCTTAAGGCCCTCCCATTCACCGTGCAACTCCTACCTTGAGTTGAGTTACCAAAATGCAAGACATCACGCATCTATATTAAATTCCATTTGCCATTTCTCGGCCCACTTCCCCATTGGATTAAGGTCCTGCTGCAATTTCTGATAAACTTCCTCACTGATCATGCTCCCACTTATTTTAGCGTCATCTGCAAACTGACTAATCATGCCTTGCACATTCTCAACCAAATCGTAGGCAACAAACAGCAATGGACCCAGCCTCCAGTCTGACAAGCATCCGTCCGCTAAACCCTCCGCTTCCTACCATCAAGCAAATTGTGTATCCAATTGGCCAGTTCCCCCAGCATTCCACGTGATGTAACTCTCCAGAGCAGCCTGCCATGTGGAACCTTATCAATGGCCTGACTGAAATCCATAGAGACTATGGTTACTACTCGGCCCTCATCAACCTTCCTGGCCACTTCATCAAAGAACTCTAACAAATTGGGAAGCATGATCTCCGACTCACAAATCTATGCTGACTGCTCCGAATCAAACCCTGTGTGAGTAATGGGTGCAGACAATGGTATACTGTCCTTCATTGTAAGATGATTCAAGTACATAAGTATTGCCATCTTCCTGCATTTGTAGGGCCTTGCTGAGAGCGTGGTTGCGGCACTCTCTACGGATTTGATTTCCTTTTTAAGAAATGATCTCCTTACCACAGACACGGATAATGGTATCACGAGGATAGAGTGAAGAAGCTGAGTGTTTAATCTGTCGAGCTGAGAGATGACTAAATAGTGATGCTGAAACACGAGGAGTGGCAGCGATCATTTACTTCCAAAAGAGCCATTGATAGATGAGAAATTCCATACTTTACCTAGGATTGATTGGTTTGGTTTATTGCCACGTGTACCTCAGTACAGGGAAACACTTTATTTATGAGCAGTGGAGGCAGATCATAGTAAACATGGCCAGACAGATCATAGGGTGGAAATAGACTTGGACAGAGTAAGGCATACAGGTTACACTGCACAGGACGTGCAGTAGACAAGATCAACATGAACAAGATCAGCATTATTTGAATGATGAGTCCAATCATCAGTCTAACGTGACTTTCCTAATAGTTTATATGCCTAAATGAACTCTCCCCACGTTATTGTGCAGTCAGCGTGTGAATCTGTACTGAACATCAGGTTGCTCACAATCCCCAACAGCAGCCACAATACCTTCCATCTGAAACAGGTAGCCATTCCCACCAGCTTCCACCCTACACAGAGAACACCAGGCTGGCTTCTCGGAGATGGAAAGTGCCTTCTTGAGACTTCACACAAGACATATGGCTTCCCTCCTCACCGCTAGAAAACCGAGTTAAAGTCACACGTGTGTATCATGACAGACAGAGCTACGAGGAACAACGTGGAGCAGTCTGTCTGTGCAGCCTCTGTGCCACTTGTTCATCATGTTAGAGCATCAGTTAGGAGACAGCGAGGACTGTGGATGCTGAAGATCAGAGTAGACAGTGGTTTGCTGGAAAAGCACAGCAGGAGAATCGACGTTTTGAGCATGAGCCATTCATCAGGAATCAGCATCAATCACCTCATTCTGCCCCTGTGTAAGTGCATTGAGGTGGGAATGGCCTCCTACTGTTCCTGTGTAAGTGACTCAAGAGACTGACTGGCTTCTTCCTCGTCCGATTGGACAGAGCCAAGGGCCTGACTGGTTACGCCTGGTTCCTGTATGACAGCTCGATGTGTTGACTAGTGTGATGATGCTGTAGTTTTAAAAGGTTATTTTGTTCTGGTTTCTTTTATGAGTGAGATGGATTGACCGTTACCAAGCTGGCTAGATAAGGCCACTTGAATAAACAACTAGTGATGCCTTAGGTTTATTTTAATGCAGATGGAATGGGTGTGGTCAGCTCTCACAGATTAGGATTTCTGGGTTTTGGTTTCTCAGTAACAGCAGAAATTATTGGGGTCTCCACTGAGTTGAAAACTTTAGTGAATGTCTCCTGGCTGCTACTCTCTATGAATTTTCTCTTGGTGCTGTTTTTTAAAATCCTGAATTGGAGAAATATTTGTGTCATTCAGTGTCTGAATATTCCTCTTTGCCAAGGGCTGTGTTCATATGATTTTCCAGTATTGGAACAGTTCATTAGCATTAGTTCCTAGATCTATTATTCTGTTAACTCGTCCAATATAATTACATTATTCTAAATTCTTCTTTCTTTGGTTTTATTTCATCTAACGTATTTAAGTAAATGGTGTTATGCTTCACACCAAGTTGTTTGACCAGTCACATTGCATCTGGAACAGACTCTTTACATTTTCTTTAAAATAAGAAAACATTAGAGTCTAGGCTACCGCCTTCAAATATTGTCGAGGGGCTCTGGTGTGGTCCATCACACTAGACTCCTTCTCTTCCTGAGTAATAGGCTGGAGGCACTGAATGGGCTGTCCCTGTTCTTCTCCAATAGTGTCAATGGGCTGAACGACTTCCTCATATTCCTGTGAAACCAGTGTGAGGTGCGGAATGATCTCTTATTTTACTGTGGCAATGTGCCGTGTCAGACAGTCCTTTACATGAATGTTACAGACTCTGTAAAAGCACACGCCTCAATAGAGTCCATGTCTTTCTGCACATGGACACAATCCAGTTCAGAAGCTGATGTGGGCGTCAAATTATTCTGGTAAAAAATGAGGTCTGCAGATGCTGGAGATCACAGCTGCAAATGTGTTGCTGGTCAAAGCACAGCAGGCCAGGCAGCATCTCAGGAATAGAGAATTCGACGTTTCGAGCATAAATTATTCTGAACATGGTGGAATTCTCAGTGACCATCCCCACTTCTGATCTTATGGTGTGGAAGGTGTGGGTGGGGAGACATTGATGAAGCAGCTGAAGATGTTTGTGAAGAGGAAGCTACCCTGAGGATCTCCCACAGAGGTGACCCAGGACTGAGATGATGAACTTCTTCCTTTGTGCCATGTTTGACTCCAAACACTGGAGAGTTTTCTCTGTTTCCCATTAAGTCCAGTTAAGCTCCTTGATGTCAACAGAAGTCAACAGAAGCCTTGATATAAGGGCCAGTCATTTTTACCTGACCCCTTGTGTCAATCTCTTTTGTTCATATCAATAAGCCATGATATAGGAGCAGCAAGGGTTTTCTTCAAACAGGTGGCATTGAATGTCAGATTTCTGTTCTCAACAGTGTTCGGGGAGCTAGATGAATGTATTTGAAGAGGAGGTAGATGGATATTGACCTGTCAGAGAGTTGAGCGCGATGAAGAATTGGCAATGAAAGAGGATTTGAGACCAAGAGCAGATCAGTCATGATCTTAGTGAAGGGCAAGGCAGATTTGGGGAGTGAACGACCTGCCCCTGTGTCTGATGTTCTCATATTCTGTTATTGGAAAGTTAGTGGGTGTTATTTTCATGAATGTTCTGTCATTGAATGTTGCCGTTAGGGAGACCAGAGGATTTTGTGAGCCATCGCTGGGTGAGATATGGGGGCTGTATTCATAATGAATTTGGGTTGACAATGTGACCAACAAACGGAGCACAAGTTTCAGAGAGGGGAAGCTCTGTACAGAGAGATGAGGGGCCTCTTTCATACCCAGCCTGGGTTTTACAATTATATTTCTCAAATAATCTCAAAGCGTGTGGGACAACCTTGAATGATCTCCTCTGTTTCTGTGCACCAGGTTATAGAAGTAAGTAGCCTCTAAATGCTCCTGCCTAACAGGTTTAATGGTCTGAATGGAGCACAGGGACATGGGATTGAGGGACAGGAGTGGATCATTAGACACTTTGAGCCTTCTCCACCAGGCAGTAAGATTGTGGCTGATCAGGTTGTGGTCTCAGCCCCACTTTCCTGTCTGCGTCCCATTATCCATGACTCAGTTCTCTGTCAAATATTTCAGTAATGCAACTTCCAATCAACGCGAACATAGAGGCATGATAAACTTCCAGTGAAGAGGATACGGATTTGAAAGGTACTTTCAGAATTTTTCGCCATCCTTCTTATAAAGTCAGAGTCATGCAGAATAGAAACAGAACAGTTAATCCAATCTGTTCCCTCCAATCAGATATCAAATCTGATCCAGTCCCATTTGCCAGCATTTGGCCAATATCCCTCTTTTGTCAGATACTTTTTAAATGTGCGATTGTAAACGCCTTCACCACTTCCTCTGACAGCACCTTCTGTACACACACCACTCTCTGTTTGAAACATTTACCTTCAGGTCCCTTCTAAATCATTCGCCCTCTCGCTTTCAACCTATGCTCTCCTGTTCTGGGCTCCCCTACCCTGGGGAGCAGAACATGGATGTTCAGAATGTCCATGCCCCTGATGATTTTATAAACCTCTAAAATGTCACCCTTCAGCCTCTGACACTCCAGGGAGAAACACCTCAAACTATTCAGCCTCTCCCGAAAGCCCAAACCTCCAGTCCTGGATATTCATGTAAAACTTTTCTGCAGAAAACCGAGTTGTACGCAGTATTCTTAAACTGGCATCACCAACATCCTGTACAGATACAACATGCCACCACAACCCCGATACTCAATTCTCTGACTGATTAAGGCAAATGTGCTCTGTACCGCACTATCTGTATTCAACTTCACTTTCAAGGAACAATGTACCTGCAGTCCTATGTCCATTTGTTTCACAAGACTCACCAGGCCCTGACCATGCAGTGTATAATTTCTGCTCACAAGCCTGCAGTCTGAAAAATACCCCTCTTCCTTCAAGCCAATTGTGACGAGCATCCTCTGTATCCCATGTGTCCGAAACTTTGGCTAATCTGCCTACCAATCGGAATGTTATGAACACCTTCCTGAGATCCATATGTCAGGTCCACACCTCCCACCAATCCAACCTCCACTCCCGGCACCTTCCCCTGCAACCGCAGGAAATGTAAAACTTGCGCCCACACCTCCTCCCTCACTTCCCTCCAAGGCCCCAAGGGATCATTCCATATCCGCCACAAGTTCACCTGTACCTCCACACACATCATCTATTGCATCCGCTGCACCCGATGTGGCCTCCTCTATATTGGGGAGACAGGCCGCTTACTTGTGGAATGCTTCAGAGCACACCTCTGGGACGCCCGGACCAACCAACCCAACCACCCCGTGGCTCAACACTTTAACTCTCCCTCCCACTCTACCGAGGACATGCAGGTCCTTGGACTCCTCAACAGCAGAACATAACAACACGACGGCTGGAGGAGGAGCGCCTCATCTTCCGCCTGGGAACCCTCCAAACACAAGGAATGAACTCAGATTTCTCCAGTTTCCTCATTTCCCCTCCCCCCACCTTGTCTCAGTCAGTTCCCTCAACTCAGCACCGCCCTCCTAACCTGCGATCTTCTTCCTGACCTCTCCGCCCCCACCCCACTCCGGCCTATCACCCTCACCTTGACCTCCTTCCACCTATCGCATCTCCATCGCCCCTCCCCCAAGTCCCTCCTCCCTACCTTTTATCTTAGCCTGCTTGGCACACTCTCCTCATTCCTGATGAAGGGCTTATGCCCGAAACGTTGAATTTCCTGTTCCTTGGATGCTGCCTGACCTGCTTTGCTTTAACCAGCAACACATTTTCAGCTGAGATCCATAGAGACAATGTACCAAACTGCCTTCATCAATCTTCTTTATCAACTCTTCATAAAACTCAATCAAATTAATGAGATATGGTTTTCCATGTTGAAAGCCACGTTGTCTACCCCGATCAGCCCTTACCTTCCCAAATGTATGTAAATGCTATCCCTCAGAATGCACACCAAAAGCGTACCCACCACAGACATCAGGCTCACCGGTCCCTTTTCTCGTCCCACTCCTCCACTGCTCACAACAAATGTTAAATGTAACCAGGTTGGTGATATGGCCGATGATATCGGTCTCAGACTGGGTCAGGGTCAGTTTTAGGAACAAGTCAGGCCAGTTTTTTTAATTTTCTCAAATAGCACGTTTATGATCCAGAGCAATGTTACTCAAACTATGATGGAATGATGAATGGCAAACTGTTTGGGTATTGCAAATAAAGACTCGATATTTTCTATTCCACACACACACACACACACACACACACACACACAATCTCTGCAATTTCACGTTGCAAGAACCTTGTCCAAATATTAGTGTAACTCATGTCAAAAGGAAAAATTGCGAGATTGTCCAAAATGTTATTCTGCTTCTGAGGATATTCTATTCACACAGCTGCTAGCAATGGGATTTTATCCTGGGAGAGTTGGATTTGGCGGAATTCCCTTTGCATTAGGCTGGCAGGAGGGTCCAGGTTAGCACAGTGGCTCAGTAGTTCGCACTGTTGCCTCACAGCATCAGGGGCATGAGTTCAATTCCAGCCTCGGGCGACTATCTGCGTGAGCTTCTGATGGGTGCTCCTGTTTCCTCCCACAGCCCAAAGCTGTATGGATTGGTCAAATAGTCCACAGTGTTCAGCGATTTCTACTTTAGGTGCACTAGTCAGTGGTAACTGTAAGGGCATGGGAAGGTTACTCTTTGGAAGGTTGGTATGAACTTGTTGGGCCGAAGGGCTTGTTTCCACACTGCAGGGATTCTATCAAAATAAAAATGGTAACAACAACAGTAGAGTTTTGTTTTAGCTCGCACACGTTACTGTGATGAGGAATAATGAAGGAGAGAGAGTGCAAAACCCAATCACCCCGTGGCTCAACACTTCAACCCAATCACCCCGTGGCTCAACACTTTAACCCAATCACCCCGTGGCTCAACACTTTAACCCAATCACCCCGTGGCTCAACACTTTAACTCCCCCTCCCACTCCACCGAGGACATGCAGGTCCTTGGACTCCTCCACCGGCAGAACACAACTACACGACGGCTGGAGGAGGAGCGCCTCATCTTCCGCCTGGGAACCCTCCAACCACAAGGTATGAATTCAGATTTCTCCAGCTTCCTCATTTCCCCTCCCCCCACCTTGTCTCAGTCGGTTC
Organism: Hemiscyllium ocellatum; assembly: GCF_020745735.1. Taxonomy (NCBI): domain Eukaryota; kingdom Metazoa; phylum Chordata; class Chondrichthyes; order Orectolobiformes; family Hemiscylliidae; genus Hemiscyllium; species Hemiscyllium ocellatum. The sequence goes on from NC_083420.1 coordinate 63,171,405, forward strand.
CCTCAACTCAGCACCGCCCTCCTAACCTGCAATCCTCTTCCTGACCTCTCCGCCCCCACTCCACTCCGGCCTATCACCCTCACCTTGACCTCCTTCCACCTATCCCACCTCCATCGCCCCTCCCCCTAGTCCCTCCTCCCTACCTTTTATCTCAGCCGGCTTGGCTCTCTCTCTCTTATTCCTGATGAAGGGCTTATGCTCGAAACGTCGAATTCTCTATTCCTGAGATGCTGCCTAACCTGCTGTGCTTTGACCAGCAACACATTTGCAGCTGTGATCTCCAGCATCTGCAGACCTCATTTTTTACTCGAAGATTTTAACCTACTGCGAATCCTCTTACAAGGATGCCTTCCTTGAAGAAGCTCTCTTCCTCCCTCTACAAGGATTTCAGTGAGTCCCTCTCTCACTGCACCCCCCAGGTCATCTCCTCTGCACAGAAGCTCTTCAGCCACATTCTCAAACAGACCCGTTACCACAGCCACATCTCCTTCCTCAGCACCTGCCTAAGGAACCGACTGATCCCACACGGACTCCGAACTACATTCCAACCAACAAAATTTGGACCCAACCAGGACAACCTGTACCTACAACAAATCCGAAGCCTCCAGCAACAGACCTCCCTCCGGATCCTCCGCTCCACCCTTGCAGCCATGCGTCGCTACCTACACTCCCTGCAATCAGCCCTACCCCAGCTCAGGACAACACTCTCACAGACCTGCAAAGGACCCCTGCTGTTCTTCATCTACAGAAGAATCCACAAACTCAACAAACAGTTCTTCCTAGCCCTATCAGAGATTAAAGACAGTAAGTACCAAAAACTTTCATGTACTTACCCCCACACTCGTGGCCCCTCAACTATTCCAGAATCTTCCACAGGCCTGTCGGACGCCATTACACATGTGGCCTCCACAGCGCCCGCGGCACCAAAGGCCGCCGCCGACCGTGACGTCACTTCCGCCCCCACCGACCTCGGAGCCCCCGCGATCGCCGCCCCTACAACTGCCCCGGTGACCACCACACACACAACCGCTTCCACAATCGCCGACGGACCCGCGACCCACGCGGCCACCGGGAATGACCACCACTCCTCCGTCGCCGCAACCATTTCCGCCCCTCCGGTTGCCGTCGACGCAGCCACTTCCGCCCCCACTGACATCACTAACCTGCAGGAGCACAAATCCTCAGGTTCCCCCGCCCCCACGCCGTCTTTCGTCACTACGCATAACCCCGCCCCCACGCCATCTCCCGTCGCTTCACGTAACCCCGCCCCCACGCTTATTTCCGTCACGACGCATGACCCCGCCCCCACGTCGAGCAACGTCACCACGTCTAACTCCGCCCCACTTCGATCTCTGTCCCCGCCCCTAACCCCGCCCCCAGCTCCAGCTCCAGCTCCAGTCCCACACCAGGTCCTAGCTCCCAGCCCTGCCGGATTTTCACCATCCCTCCAGATCTCCCCCTCTCTGAGGATGAGAGATCAGTCCTCAGCAGGGGCCTCACCTTCGTTCCCCTACGCCCTCGGATTAATGAGTTCAACACGCGGCGAGATATTGAACAATTCTTCCGCCGCCTTCGCCTCCGTGCCTACTTTCACAACCAAGACTCCCGCCCACCCTCTGACGACCCCTTCTCCCGCCTCCAACACACCCCATCCACCTGGACACCCCGTGCAGGCCTCCTACCCGCCCTCGACCTCTTTATAGCCAACTGCCGCCGTGACATCAACCGACTCAACCTGTCCACCCCTCTCACCCACTCCAACCTCTCACCCTCAGAACGTGCAGCCCTCCACTCCCTCCGCTCCAATCCCAACCTCACCATCAAACCCGCAGACAAGGGAGGCGCGGTGGTAGTTTGGCGCACTGACCTGTACACCGCTGAAGCCAAACGCCAGCTCGCGGACGCCTCCTCTTATCGCCCCCTTGACCACGACCCCACCTCCCACCACCAAACCATCATCTCCCAGACCATCCAGGACCTCATCACCTCAGGGGATCTCCCATCCACCGCCTCCAACCTCATAGTCCCACAACCCCGCACCGCCCGTTTCTACCTCCTGCCCAAAATCCACAAACCTGCCTGCCCCGGCCGACCCATTGTCTCAGCCTGCTCCTGCCCCACCGAACTCATCTCCCAATACCTCGACACGGTCCTGTCCCCTTTAGTCCAAGAACTCCCCACCTACGTTCGGGACACCACCCACGCCCTCCACCTCCTCCAGGATTTTCGCTTCCCCGGTCCCCAACGCCTTATTTTCACTATGGACATCCAGTCCCTGTACACCTCCATTCCCCATCACGAAGGACTCAAAGCCCTCCGCTTCTTCCTTTCCCGCCGCACTAACCAGTACCCTTCCACTGACACCCTCCTTCGACTGACTGAACTGGTCCTCACCCTGAATAACTTCTCTTTTCAATCCTCCCACTTCCTCCAAACTAAAGGAGTTGCCATGGGCACCCGCATGGGCCCCAGCTATGCCTGCCTCTTCGTAGGATATGTGGAACAGTCCATCTTCCGCAACTACACTGGCACCACCCCCCACCTTTTCCTCCGCTACATCGATGACTGTATCGGCGCTGCCTCGTGCTCCCACGAGGAGGTTGAACAGTTCATCAACTTTACTAACACCTTCCATCCCGACCTGAAATTCACCTGGACTGTCTCAGACTCCTCCCTCCCCTTCCTAGACCTTTCCATTTCTATCTCGGGCGACCGACTCAACACAGACATCTATTATAAACCGACTGACTCCCACAGCTACCTGGACTACACCTCCTCCCACCCTGCCCCCTGTAAAAACGCCATCCCATATTCCCAATTCCTTCGTCTCCGCCGCATCTGCTCCCAGGAGGACCAATTCCAACACCGCACAACCCAGATGGCCTCCTTCTTCAAGGACCGCAGATTCCCCCCAGACGTGATCGACGATGCCCTCCACCGCATCTCCTCCACTTCCCGCTCCTCCGCCCTTGAGCCCCGCTCCTCCAACCGCCACCAAGACAGAACCCCACTGGTTCTCACCTACCACCCCACCAACCTGCGCATACAACGTATTATCCGCCGCCATTTCCGCCACCTCCAAACGGACCCCACCACCAAGGATATATTTCCCTCCCCTCCCCTATCAGCGTTCCGCAAGGACCACTCCCTTCGTGACTCCCTTGTCAGATCCACACCCCCCACCAACCCAACCTCCACCCCCGGCACCTTCCCCTGCAACCGCAGGAAATGTAAAACTTGCGCCCACACCTCCACACTCACTTCCCTCCAAGGCCCCAAGGGATCCTTCCATATCCGCCACAAGTTCACCTGTACCTCCACACACATCATCTATTGCATCCGCTGCACCCGATGTGGCCTCCTCTATATTGGTGAGACAGGCCGCTTACTTGCGGAACGCTTCAGAGAACACCTCTGGGCCGCCCGAACCAACCAACCCAATCACCCCGTGGCTCAACACTTTAACTCCCCCTCCCACTCCACCGAGGACATGCAGGTCCTTGGACTCCTCCACCGGCAGAACACAACTACACGACGGCTGGAGGAGGAGCGCCTCATCTTCCGCCTGGGAACCCTCCAACCACAAGGTATGAATTCAGATTTCTCCAGCTTCCTCATTTCCCCTCCCCCCACCTTGTCTCAGTCGGTTCCCTCAACTCAGCACCGCCCTCCTAACCTGCAATCCTCTTCCTGACCTCTCCGCCCCCACTCCACTCCGGCCTATCACCCTCACCTTGACCTCCTTCCACCTATCCCACCTCCATCGCCCCTCCCCCTAGTCCCTCCTCCCTACCTTTTATCTCAGCCGGCTTGGCTCTCTCTCTCTTATTCCTGATGAAGGGCTTATGCTCGAAACGTCGAATTCTCTATTCCTGAGATGCTGCCTAACCTGCTGTGCTTTGACCAGCAACACATTTGCAGCTGTGATCTCCAGCATCTGCAGACCTCATTTTTTACTCGAAGAGAGTGCAATAGGCCGTTTCTTCTCAGGCAGATGACACTTTCTCCCTCTCTGAGTTGAATCACACAATAATGTCATTCTCTCCCAAACTGGACCATATGAGGTCTCCTTGTACATTGTCCAAACGATGTCTCCATCACAATCCCTGTTCCATGTCGGTGCATCATTGCTGCTGAGAGACACAGAGCCATACCCTGAGCAGAAAATGGTCTCGATCGATTTGAAGATATGTTTATATGTCTCTGCGTCATTAAAAAATAAAATGTTTCATGTATTCAGAATACATATAACATAGAACACAGAACAGTCCAGCACAGAACAGGCCATTCAGCCGATGTTGTGCCGACCACTGATCCTCATGTACGCACCCTCAAATTTCTGTGACCATATGCATATCCAGTATTCTCTTAAATCTCCCCATTGACCTTGCTTCCACAACTGCTGCTGGCAACGCATTCCATGCTCTCACAATTCTCTGTGTAAAGAACCCGCCTCTGACACCTCCTCTATACTTTCCTCCAACCAGCTTAAAACTATGACCCCTCGTGTTAGCCATTTCTGCCCAGGGAAATAGTCTCTGGCTATCGACTCTATCTATGTCTCTTATAATCTTGTATACCTCAATTAGGTCCCTTCTCCTCCTCCTTTCCTCCAATGAAAAAAGTCCGAGGTCAGTCAACCTCCCTTCATAAGATAAGCCCTCCAGTCCAGGCAGCATCCTGGTAAACCTCCTCTGAACCCTCTCCAAAGCATCTACATCTTTCCTATAATAGGGCGACCAGAACTGGACAGAGTATTCTAAGTGCGGTCTAACCAAAGTTTTATAGAGCTGCAACAAGATCTCACGACTCTTAAACTCAATCCCGTTGTGAATAAAAGCCAAAACACCATATGCTTTCTTCACAACCCGGTCCACTTGGGTGGCCATTTTAAGGGATCTATGTACCTACACACCAAGATCTCTCTGTTCCTCCACACTGCCAAGAATCCTATCCTTAATCCTATACCCAGCTTTAAAATTCAACCTTCCAAAATGCATCACATTGCATTTATCCAGGTTGAACTCCATCTGCCACCTCTCAGCCCATCTCTGCGTCCTGTCAATGTCCCGCTGCAGCCTACAACAGCCCTCTATACCGTCAACGACACCGCCAACCTTCGTGTCATCTGCAAACTTGCTGACCCATCCTTCAATCCCCTCATCCAAGTCATTAAAACAATTACAAACAGTAGAGGCCCAAGAGCAGGGCCCTGTGGAACACCACTCACCACAGACTTTCGGGCAGAATATTTTCCTTCTACTTCCATTCGCTGTCTTCTGCTGGCCAGCCAATTCTGTATCCAGACAGCTAATACAGATACTTGTGTTAAAATGAATGTTTTGTTTTAACAAATACAGAAATTGCTGGAAAAGCTCGGTAGGTCTGTCAGCATCTAGATGCCTTTTACATGATGTAGTTGTACCAGTCTCCACCACTTCCTCTGGCAGCTCATTCCATACACACACCACCCTCTGAGTGAAAAGTTGCCCCTTAGGCCTCTTCACAATCTTTCCCCTCTCACTTTCCACCAATGTCCTTTAGTTTTGGACGCCCATAACCTGGGGAAAAACTTTGACTACAAACCCTATCCATGACCATTCTGATTTTATAAACCTTTCCTGCTGTGAAATGTGACTTCAATCAACACGAATGGCTGTACTTTCAATAATCCTGGGCCTAAATGCTGAAATTCAACACCGACACCTGTTCTTTCTCCATCAAGTCACAATTCTAAAACCAGTTTCATCAGTTTGTTCAGATATATTAGGAGACACTTCTGTGGGATTTACACCTAGACCTTTGTGCCCGGAGGTAGGGACACGAGCACCACTCGGCAATACCCATAAAGCTGTAACATTATTCTCCTGTGGGTTTGTCCATCAGCCTGTTATGACGTGCTGTGACATACCTTTGCAACAGGCAGGACATGAATCCACACCTTCTAGTCCAGAGCTAGGAACACTACCAAACAATTTCAGGAATTGGAATCAAACCCAGGGCCATGGCTCAGAGGCAGCGACACTACCCACTACACTACTATACCCAGATTTTGGGTCACATTTTAAGGGGCAGCTTTCAGCTCGGTGTGGATTTATTATAGTAAAAAATGAGGTCTGCAGATGCTGGAGATCACAGCTGCAAATGTGTTGCTGGTCAAAGCACAGCAGGCCAGGCAGCATCTCAGGAATAGAGAATTCGACGTTTCGAGCATAGGCCCTTCATCAGGAAGCTGTGGATTTATTATAATCAGGTTACCATTACTGAACTACACAAAACATTTTGTTTTGTTAAACTAGTGCAAGACCGAAATTAACTATGAACATCTTTAATCGCTATTATCTGTAGTCTGCAATATTAAGGAAAGAAATCCTGCAGACATACTCTGCCCAATGAAGGGCCTCAAATAGATGTTTATTACTGAACACCAGACATGGAGAAAGACCCTAATTTCTGGTCCCAAAACACCGATCAGTATAACCCAACTCTCACGTGTGTCTGCCCTCTGCCTAAAACCATGAAATGATACCAGGGCACTGATTACTGTCCAGCCTCTCCTCCCCACTGACTGTGTCTGCAATCCGATCCTCCTCCTCCTAACCACACAAGGCAAAGCAAGCTCAGGGTCTTTGTGAAAATCAAGGCTGGAGTGTGCAGGCCTCCTGAAGAGGGATGGGCATTGTAAAATTAAACGGGGAAGGTGAGGAGGTGGTAATATCACTCACTGGCCGAGGCGTGGCAGATGGATTTTATTTTGGATTAATGCGAGGTATCGGATTTGGTAAATCCAACAAGAGTAGGAACTGGACAATTAAACGTAGGGCCTTTGGCGGTGTTGTAGAACAGAGACCTCGGCCATCAGGTAGTATTCTTTAAAAGTTGCATCTCATATAGATAATGAGATTAAGAAGGTGTTTAAAACACTTGTCTTCAGTGGTCAGACCTTTGAGTATCGGAATTGGGACGTCATGTTGTGGTTGTACAGGACATTGGTGAGACCTCTTCTGGAATACTGTGTCCAGTCTGGGCATCCTGCCCCTCATTCCATAGGCACACGACCCTCTGGGGGGAAAAGCTGCCCCTTAGGTCACTTTTAAATTTTTCCCCTCTTACCTTACAACTATGTCCTCTAGTTTTGGTCTCCACTACCCTTATAAAATACATTGACTATTCATTTTAGTATTTTTGACCTTGATATTATTAAGCTGGAGAGGGTTCAGAAGAGTTTAACCTGGATGTTGCTGGGAAAGGAGGGATTGAGCTATAAGGAGAGGCTGAATAGACTGGGACTTTTTGACTAGAGAGTATGAGATGGAGGGGTAACTTTGCAGAGGTTTATAATATAATAAGGGGTACAGATAAGCTGAGGGGCTGATGTCTTTTCCCTAGAACTGGGGATTCAAAACTGAGCGATATTTTAAGGTGCGAGGAAAGAAGATTTACAAAAGCCAGGAGAGGTAATTATTTTAGACAGGAGCTGGCTTGGGTGTGGAATGAACTTGCAGAGCAAGTGGTGAAAGCAGGGACAGTTACAACGTTTAAACGACATTTAGATCAGTACATGGATAAGACATCAGTTTGGATGGTGCTGTGAGCAGCTGCCCTCTCCCTCCCCTCTCTGAATGAATCCCTGTTGGTTTTCACCCTCTGCCAATGCCTGTGGAGTCCAGCAGAGGGAGGCATCGCATCACTTTCAGCACCACAGAGACTGTCAGACCTGCCCCACACAGAGACACACAGATACACACAGCAATTGTTAGGACACGGCATAGATCTCATCTGGTAACTTAAACTAAACATAAATAAATGCTCAGTTCGCCTCATAAACTGTAAAAATATGAGTGACAGAGAACTCCCAAATTCCATGTTTACATAAAAAAAGGTTTTTTTAACACTGAAAGTGAACTGAAAGAGACCCTCTATCTCTTAACTGCTAATAACCCGACTCCAGCTCTACAGCAATATACTGTTTCTGGGTCTGTCATCCTCTCATATCACAGATACTTGTAAGCTCTCAGTTCAGAGCAGCATTCACCCTCTCTTAAAGGTACAGTACACACTTTCAACTTCATCCCATTATACCCTGATGAGTATAGATAAGTGGAACCTATCCGGATTTCTCTTGCTCTGTGGTTTGTCAATATTTCATCTACTCTGTCTCGTATGTGTCAGGATTTTTGTTGCTCCATTGACAGCATGTCATTATTCGACTCTGTCCGTGGGAATATATCAGTATTTCACTTGCCCACACTCCTGTGTGTGGGGCAGGATTTCAGTTGTTTCATGGGGACTGGGACACTATGACAATCTTAATGTTTGTAAATGGTACCAAACCTGCAAGGATTGTAAAGTCTATGGAGGACAGTGTGGAACTCTAACAGGACAGTGACACGCTGGTAAACGGGAATCAATGTAGAGCAGTGTGAGGTGATGCATTTTGGTATGAAAGATAAAGAAAGACAGTTTAAAACAGGCTGTGCCGTTGTAAAGGGGATGCAGCAACAGAGAGCGCTGCGTTTATATGACCAGGAGCTTTGTTCAGGGGTTTGTGCTATAACAGATACACCGTGAGTGTGTGGGAGCAGAGAGAATACAGTGACCCTTATCCTGACAGAGCGGGTAAGGTTATTGATGCTTGTCCTGTATTGCTGGACATTTCTTCAGACCACAGATACTGCACTGAGCTGGGTGGGTGAGCTCAGACCACGCTCGGTGAGTCTGGTGGTGTGGCCCCCTCTGGGAAGAGAATGGTCTCCCTCCGTGCCCCTGTCGACAAACCGGGGTGTAATTGCCCCTTATCTGCCATGCTCGGGGTAAACTGTACAGGGCAGCTCCAAACTGAGAAAGCTCAACCATGTGCCCAATGGCCTTTCAAAGATGGCACCAGTGCCAGGGATCACGGAATCTCCAGGTGTATCCGGGTGACGATGAGTGCTTCCAGCCATGATGGGTGGGAGAATCGGGCTGGTATTGAATGAGAGGGACACCATGGGGAGGGGGGGTGGTAGTCAATGAGTTGAGTTTGATATGATAGCACCAGGAATCTAGCTTGGCCTGGTACAGATAATCTCTCTGTCACACTCAGTGAAAATGGCACTGAGGCAAATTATTGTTAGAATCAGCCCAGTGAGTCATAGATTCTGTTGAAACTACTCCCATTTACAAAGCTGTAGAACAAATGCTCATCCAAAACTCTCCATCATTTCACCTCACACCAATCTCCCTTTTTCCCATTTTTCCTGGGAAGACTGGCTCATGTTACCGGATGTTATCGAAGTGTCTACATTTCAGTATTCTGAAACCTGGGAACATATCCTTCCATGACACTGTCTCTCAGTCTCCCCCTCTCTTTCTATACCCCAAACCCCTCCCATGTGGTGATATTTAAACTGACTCCCCCGCCATCTCTCTCTGTCAGTGATGTTCACACCCACAGCACCCCCGTGTCATGGCACAATATAGATATGGAGCTGGAAATGGGTGGGAGCTGTACGTCCTGTCACTTCCAGCATGGGCTGCAAGTTTCCCCACACTGGGCAGGGATCTAACACAGTGTTACTGAGCAATGCACTGGGGTGGGATACACATTCCTACATGCTGGGAGGGTAACTGCTCCTGGGTTACAGATCAATGCAGTGGGGTGGTGTACACAGCCCTACATGCTGGGAGGGTAACTGCTCCTGGGTTTCAGATGAATTCACGGGTGATCACTGCACAGGTCTCTGTGCTGGTCAGACTGTCTGGTTGAGGTTTATAGATAATACAATGATGTGGTCTGCACAGCTCCCGGTGCTGGACAGATCTGTAGCCTGTGCACAGTACACCATGGTGGTGGGGTGTGTTGGGGGGAAATGTGATGGACAGGTCACGGAGCTCCATGGAATGTTCTGTCCCCAACATTCTATAACTGACATTCCCCGGAACGTTCTGTCCCTGACATTCTATAACTGACATTCCCCGGAACGTTCTGTCCCTGACATTCTATAACTGTCACTCCCCGGAACATTCTGTCCCCGACATTCTATAACTGACATTCCCCGGAACGTTCTGTCCCTGACATTCTATAACTGACATTCCCCAGAACGTTCTGTCCCTGACATTCTGTAACTGATATTCCCCGGAACGTTCTGTTCCTGACATTCTATAACTGACACTCCCCGGAACGTTCTGTCCCCGACATTCTATAACTGACATTCCCCGGAACGTTCTGTCCCCGACATTCTATAACTGATATTCCCCGGAACGTTCTGTCCCTGACATTCTATAACTGACACTCCCCGGAACGTTCTGTCCCTGACATTCTGTAACTGATATTCCCCGGATCGTTCTGTCCCTGACATTCTATAACTGACACTCCCCGGAACGTTCTGTCCCTGACATTGTTTGTTTGTGAACGGTCGGACGTCAGTGAATTGAACAAACGATAATATCCCGAGGGAAGAGATCCTGTTCCAGGGAGAAGGAGACATTGGTGCGAAGGTCCCTCAGGCAGTTAAAGGGGTGAATATGTTTTCCCTGCGTTTACATTTCTTCACGACACAGGATCGACTACAACTTAGATCAAAATACAGAAATTCCCAAACTCTGTTTGTCTTCAGGAAACTGGGAGAGAATCCTTCAGGACAGCAACGTTTCCACCCTCCGTATTAGGAACTGGGAAGGACTGACCTGTGTCTGCTCTCGAGTGATCGAGTATGTGGGAATGTTCTAGAAACCATCTATCCTTATGGATGTTACTCTGTGTTTGGGGAGGGAAGATTTCTTGTGGTTTATGTCATATTTTTGTCAGTAATTCCGACCTTTCCATTTGTTATTCCAGCTCCAATTATTTTAATAAATCCCTGAACACAGGGACACATTTGAAAGTCCCACTGTGTCCCCGATCAAAAGGGTCCCTTTGCCTCCAGGCTGATGGATAATGGGTTTGTTTTCCTTCCTCACAGTTAACGTAGTGACCATCTACGTCTTGCTTTATAAAGATTGTGGATTGTCCCCATGTGTCAGACGTTACCTGGGGGCCATGGCAGCGGCGGACCTCCTGGTCATTATCCTCGACCTGATCCTGAGACACATTCCCATTGTTTATCAGGAACAGTTTTATTTCCTGGTGTACTCCATTCCCGTGTGTAATATCCACGCTGTCCTGCTTTATGCAGCCACTGACTGCTCTGTCTGGTTCACCGTCACTTTCACCTTTGATCGGTTTGTGGCCATTTGTTGCCAGAAGCTGAAAAGTAAATATTGCAGTGAGAAAACGGCGGCTGTGGTTCTGGGAACAGTGACTGTGCTGAGCTGTTTAAAGAACATTTCCTGGTATTTTATGCTCACGGCTCGGTATTGGCTGGGGAACGACCCCTAGTTTTGTTCTGTTAACAGTCGCTGTTCAATTCTCCAGTGTCTGGGTCACAATCGAGTTCCTCCACCACATTCTAACCCCATGTGTCCCATTTCTCCTGATTCTGTTGCTCAATGTTATCACCGTCAGACACATTTTAGTGACCAGCAGAGCCCGCAGGAAACTCCGCGCTCACACCAATGGGGACGCTCAGTCTGACACAGAAATGAGAAACCGAAAAAAATCCATCATTTTACTGTTTGTGATCTCGGCCAATTTCATCCTGTTATGGTCAATGTTAATGCTGTATTCTATATGGAGACGGATGCGGTGGATTGTGTATACCCTTGTGAATTTCCATCTCTTTGTGCAGGAATTGGGCTTCATGCTGCAGCTCCTCAGTTGCTGCACAAACACCGCGATTTATGCCGTGACCCAGACTAAGTTCAGGCAGCAGCTGAAGAATGTGCTGAAATATCCCTTCACCCAAATCCATCCATACATCAAATTCCCTCATTAATCACACCATCCGGGATTTTCTCATTTCAGTTCAGTGTTTCAGCGATGGAGCAGCCTGTCGCTATGGTAACAGACTGAGGGGAGCGCTGGTTTGTCCATCCATATCCCACAGGGGGGTTACGGGGAAATATTTCAATGTTTCTCACAACTCAGGGGCCAGTGAGAAAAGGCACCATCCCACTGACTGTATCCATCACTTCCATTTGTAACCAATAAAAATGCTGATTAAACCGTGCCGAGCAGCAGAGTGACCGATGTTGTTGTGTGTCTTTGTGTTGGAGAAGCTGAGCTGGAGAGAGACAGACTCAGCCCCAAGTCCTGGTCCTCAGGGAAGGGGAGGGCACCGCGCCCTGAACTCAGGAGCTGGGTTTAACTCCCTCTATCACCCTCCCCATCCCCTTTCCAACCTAGCCTCCCCATTTCATCTCCCCCACTCTTACTCCACATTTCTCCCTCTCTCTCCTTACACACTCACTCTTTCTCACAACCTCTCCTTTTCACTCTCCCTCGTTCTCCCTCTCACACCAACCGCCCCAACCCCGGTTTCTCCACCTGCCTCCACTCTTCACTTTCCCCTCACCCTCACAATCTCTGTCCTGCCCGTCTTTGCCTCCCTCCAGCAGTTCCATCTCCACCCCATCTCACCCCCACCCTCCCACCACACGCAGCCCCACGACCAACCACACCCCACCTCCAGTCTCGGGGTCAGAGGGAGAGGGAAGGAGCAGGAAGAAAGAGCGTTTCTGAGAGAGAGGGAGGGAGGGACAGGAGGGAGAGAGATTCAGTCAGAGAGAAATGGAGGGACGTGGGCAGAGAGAGAGAGAGACACCAATTGAGGGCGGTTGAGAGTGAGAGAAGGTGGAGAGAGAGTGAAGGAGCAGGGAGAAGTGGGGGGAAGTGAGAGATAGGGTGAGAGAGGGGAGGGAGGGTGGGAGGGAGAGAGGGAGGGGAAGGGCAAGAGAGGGTGAGGGCGAGATAGTGGAGGGCAAGGGGTAAGGGCGACTGGGGGAAGGCGACAGAAGGGAGGGAGGCAGGAGAGGGCGAGAGGAGGGGAGGGCGAGAGAGGGATGGCAAGGGAGGGGAGGGAAGGCGAGAGGGCGAGAGGGGAGGGAGGGAAGGGAGGGTGAGAGAGGGGGAGGGGAGGGACGGGATGAAGAGAGGGAGGGGAGGGCGAGAGGTGGGGAGGGCGAGAGGAGGGAAGGGCGAGAGACGGGAGGGTGAGGGAGGGGAGGGCAAGAGGAGCGGAGTGCGAGAGAGGGGAGAAGGAGGGAGGGGAGGGCCAGAGAGGGGAGGGAGGGAGGGGAGGTC